>NW_006775899.1:212104-228338 GCF_000442215.2 Lipotes vexillifer
TCCCCTGCATCGGCAGGCGAACTCTCAACCACTGAGCCACCAGGGAAGCCCCAGTATTTGTAGACTTTTTGATGGCCATTCTGAATGGTGTGAAGTAAAACCTCATTGTAGTTTTGATTTACATTTCTCTAGTAATTAGAAATGTTAAGCTTTTTTTTTTTCATGGAGGCATAATAATTCTTGTTGCTATCTTTAGAATAAATTTTTTATTGGAGTGTTTGAGCACTTTGGAGAAAAGATACAGAGAATATGGCTATATAGCAAAATGAAGAGGTGAACTGAGGTATATCACAATACATCTTAACAGTTTCTATAACACTTAAAAATAACATGTAGATAGCCACATCCACCAGAGGGCAGAGAGAAGAAGCAAGAAGAACTACAATCCTGCAGCCTGTAGAACAAAAAACACATTCACAGAAAGATAGACAAGATGAAAAGGCAGAGGGCTATATACCAGATGAAGGAACAAGATAAAACCCCAGAAAAACAACAAAATGAAGTGGAGATAGGCAACCGTCCAGAAAAAGAATTCAGAATAATGATAGTGAAGATAATCCACAACCTTGGAAAAAGAATGGAGGCAAAGATCGAGAAGATGCAAGAAATGTTTAACAAAGACCTAGAAGAATTAAAGAACAAACAAACAGAGATGAACAATACAATAACTGAAATGAAAACTAAACTAGAAGGAATCAATAGCAGAATAACTGAGGCAGAAGAACGGATAAGTAACCTGGAAGACAGAATGGTGGAATTCACTGCCATGGAACAGAATAAAGAAAAAAGAATGAAAAGAAATGAAGTCAGGCTAAGAGACCTCTGGGACAACATTAAACGCAACAACATTCAATTTATAGGGGTCCCAGAGGAGAAGAGAGCAAGGACCAGAGAAAATATTTGAAGAGATTATAGTTGAAAACTTCCCTAACATGGGAAAAGAAAGAGCCACCCAAGTCCAGGAAGCGCAGTGAGTCCCATACAGGGTAAACCAAAGGAGAAACATGATGATACACATAGTAATCAAATTGGCAAAAATTAAAGACAAAGAAAAAGTATTGAGAGCAGCAAGGGAAAAATGACAAGTAACATACAAGGGAACTCCTATAAGGTTAACATATGATTTCTCAGCAGAAACTCTACAATCCAGAAGGGAGAGCCACAATATACTTAAAGTGATGAAAGGGAAGAACCTACAACCAAGGTTACTCTACCCGGCAAGGACCTCATTCAGATTTGATGGAGAAATCAAAAGCTTTACAGAGAAGCAAAAGCTAAGAGAATTCAGCACCACCAAACCAGCTCTACAACAAATGCTAAAGGAAATTCTCTAAGTGAGAAACACAAGAGAAGAAAAGGATCTACAAAAACAAACCCAAAAACATTAAGAAAATGGTCATAGGAACATACATATTGATAATTACTGCAAACGTGAATGGATTAAATGCTCCAAGCAAAAGACACAGCCTTGCTGAATGGATACAAAAACAAGACACATCTATATGCTGTCTAGAAGAGACTCATTTCAGACCTAGGGACACATACAGACTGAAAGTGAGGGGATGGTAAAAGATATTCCATGCAAATGGAAATCAAAAGAAAGCTGGAGTAACAATTCTCATATCAGACAAAATAGACATTAAAATAAAGACTATTAGAAGAGACAAAGAAGGACACTACGTAATGATCAAGGGATCAATCCAAGAAGAAGATATAAGAACTGTAAATATTTATGCACCCAACATAGGAGCACCTCAATACATAAGGCAAATGCTAACAGCCAAAAAAGGGGAAATCGACAGTAACACATTCATAGTAGGGGACTTTAACACCCCACTTTCACCAATGGACAGTTCATCCAAAATGAAAATAAATAAGGAAACACAAGCTTTAAATGATACATTAAACAAGATGGACTTAATTGATATTTATAGGACATTCCATCCCAAAACAACAGAATACACATTTTTCTCAAGTGCTCATGGAATATTCTCCAGGATAGATCATATCTCAGGTCACAAATCAAGCCTTGGTAAATTTAAGAAAATTGAAATTGTATCAAGTATCTTTTCTGACCACAATGCTATGAGACTAGATATCAATTACAGGAAAAGATCTGTAAAAAATACAAACACATGGAGGCTAAACAATACACTTCTTAATAACGAAGTGATCACTGAAGAAATCAAAGAGAAAATCAAAAAAAAACTTGAAACAAACGACAATGGAGACACAATGACCCAAAACCTATGGGATGCAGCAAAAGCAGTTCTAAGAGGGAAGTTTATAGCAATACAATCCTACCTTAAGAAACAGGAAACATCTTGAATAAACAGCCTAACCTTGCACCTAAAGCAATTAGAGAAAGAAGAACAAAAAAACCCCAAAGTTAGCAGAAGGAAAGAAATCATAAAGATCAGATCAGAAATAAATGAAAGCGATATGAAGGAAATGATAGCAAAGATCAATAAAATTAAAAGCTGGTTCTTTGAGAAGATAAACAAAATTGATAAACCATTAGCCAGACTCATCAAGAAAAGCAGGGAGAAGACTCAAATCAATAGAATTAGAAATGAAAAAGGAGAAGTAACAACTGACACTGCAGAAATACAGAAGTTCGTGAGAGATTACTACAAGCAACTCTATGACAATAAAATTGACAACCTGCCAAGGAAGAAATGGACAAATTCTTAGAAATGCACAACCTGCCAAGACTGAACCAGGAAGAAATAGAAAATATGAACAGACCAATCACAAGCACTGAAATTGAGACTGTGATTAAAAATCTTCCATAAAACAAAAGCCCAGAACCAGACGGCTTCACAGGCGAATTCTATCAAACATTTAGAGAAGAGCTAACACCTACCCTTCTCAAACTCTTCCAAAATATAGCAGAGGGAGGAACACTCCCAAACTCATTCTACGAGGCCACCATCACCCTGATACCAAAACCAGACAAAGATGTCACAAAGAAAGAAAACTACAGGCCAATATCACTGATGAACATAGATGCAAAAAATCCTCAACAAAATACTAGCAAACAGAATCCAACAGCACATTAAAAGGATCATACACCATGATCAAGTGGGGTTTATTCCAAGATTGCAAGGATTCTTCAATATACATAAATCAATCAATGTCATACACCATATTAACAAATTGAAGGAGAAAAACCACATGATCATCTCAATAGATGCAGAGAAAGCTTTTGAGAAAATTCAGCACCCATTTATGATAAAAACCCTGCTGAAAGTAGGCATAGAGGGAACTTTCCTCAACATAATAAAGGCCATATATGACAAACCTACAGCCAACATCGTCCTCAATGGTAAAAAATTGAAAGCATTTCCACTAAGATCAGGAACAAGACAAGATTGTCCACTCTCACCACTCTTATTCAACATAGTTTTGGAAGTTTTAGCCACAGCAATCAGAGAAGAAAAGGAAATAAAAGGAATCCAAATGAGAAAAGAAGAAGTAAAGCTGTCACTGTTTGCAGATGATATGATACTTTACATAGAGAATCCTAAAGATGCTACCAGAAAACTACTAGAGCTAATCAATGAATTTGGTAAAGTAGCAGGATACAAAATTAATGCACAGAAATCTCTGGCATTCCTATAGACTAATGATGAAAAATCTGAAAGTGAAATTAAGAAAACACTCCCATTTACCATTGCAACAAAAAGAATAAAATATCTAGGAATAAGCCTACCTAAGAAGACAAAAGACCTGTGTGCAGAAAACAACAAGACACTGATGAAAGAAATTAAAGATGATACAAACAGATGGAGAGATATACCATGTTCTTGGATTAGAAGAATCAACATTTTGAAAATGACTCTACTACCCAACGCAATCTACAGATTCAATGCAATCCCTATCAAACTACCACTGGCATTTATCACAGAACTAGAACAAAAAATTTCACAATTTGTATGGAAACACAAAAGACCCCAAATAGCCAAAGCAATCTTGAGAATGAAAAACGGAGCTGGGGGAATCAGGCTCCCTGACTTCAGACTATACTACAAAGCTACAGTAATCAAGACAGTATGGTACTGGCACAAAAACAGAAAGATCAATGGAACAGGATAGAAAGCCTAGAGATAAACCCACACACATATGGTCACCTTATCTTTGATAAAGGAGGCAAGAATATACGGTGGAGAAAAGACAGCCTACTCAATAAGTGGTGCTAGGAAAACTGGACAGGTACATGTAAAAGTATGAGATTAGAACACTCCCTAACACCATACACAAAAATAAGCTCAAAATGGATTAAAGATCTAAATGTAAGGTCAGAAACTATCAAACTCTTAGAGGAGAACATAGGCAGAACACTCTATGACATAAATCACAGCAAGATCTTTTTTGACCCACCTCCTAGAGAAATGGAAATAAAAACAAAAATTTCGGACCTAACCAAATGGGACCTAATGAAACTTAAAAGCTTTTGCACAGCAAAGGAAACGATAAACAAGATCAAAAGACAACACTCAGAATGGGAGAAAATATTTGCATATGAAGCAACTGACAAAGGATTAATCTCCAAAATTTACAAGCAATTCATGCAGCTCACTTACAAAAAAACCCAATCCAAAAATGGGCAGAAGACCTAAATAGACATTTCTCCAAAGAGGATATACAGATTGCCAACAAACACATGAAAGAATGCTCAACATCATTAATCATTAGAGAAATGCAAATCAAAACTACAATGAGATATCATCTCATACTGGTCAGAATGGCCATCATCAAAATATCTAGAAACAATAAATGCTGGAGGGGGTGTGGAGAAAAGGGAACACTCTTGCCCTGCTGGTGGGAATGTAAATTGATATAGCCGCTAAGGAGAACAGTATGGAGGTCCCTTAAAAATCTACAAATAGAACTACCATACAGCCCAGCAATCCCTCTACTGAGCATATACCCTGAGAAAACCATAATTCAAAAAGAATCATGTACCAAAATGTTCATTGCAGCACTATTTACTATAGCCAGGAGATGGAAGCAACCTAAGTGTCCATCATCGGATGAATGGATAAAGATGTGGCAGATATATACAATGGAATATTACTCAGCCTTAAAAAGAAATGAAATTGAGTTATTTTTAGTGAGGTGGATGGACCTAGAGTCTATACAGAATGAAGTAAGTCAGAAAGAGAAAAACAAATACTGTATGCTAACACATATATATGGAATCTAAGAAAAAAAAAAAGGTCATGAAGAACCTAGGGGTAAGATGGGAATAAAGACACAGACCTACTAGAGAATGGACTTGAGGATATGGGGAGGTGAAGGGTAAGCTGGGACAAAGTGAGAGTGGCATGGACATATATATACTACCAAACGTAAAATAGATAGCTAGTGGGAAGCAGCCTCATGGCACAGGTAGATCAGCTCAGCAGTTTGTGACCACCTAGAGGCGTGGGATCGGGAGGGTGGGAGGGAGGGAGACGCAAGAGGGAAGAGATATGGGAACATATGTATATGTATAACTGATTCACTTTGTTATAAAGCAGAAACTAACACACCATTGTAAAGCAATTATACTCCAATAAAGATGTTAAAAACAGAGAATTATTTAGATAATCTAGAATGGAAAAGTGTAAGATGAATATGAATTTGAAAGTGTTTTTCAGTAATATTTATTCGGTGGGCTTATGTACATGGCACTATTCTAGGCAGTATTTGTAATTAAGTTTTCAATGAATTGTGTGCAGTGTTTTTTATAATTAAATCAAGGGGGAAAAGGAGTCAATAATGTCAGACTCTTCAGAGTTTGTAGTATAGGAAAAAACACCTAGAGAAAAAATAAGAAAAAAAGGGGAAAAAAAGGATTTGCTGAAATTCATTTTAAGGAAATGATAAATTCAACTACAAAAGCACCTGAAACTTCTGCACAACAAATAGTCTATAAGGAAACTAAAAAAAAATAACAAAATAAAAATATTTACAGCATACATAACTGAGAAAAAGCAAATTTTATTACCATACAAAAGGCTCTTAAAATTCAACAAAAGGACAAATAATCCACTAGAAAAATGGACAAAGATTATGAGGAAACACTTTATACCACAGGAAATACAAATGCTCAATAAACATATAAAAGATGGCCAACCTCAAACACATTAAAGAAGGCAAAACCAAACAAGATTTTTTTCTTATCAGATTCATAAAGATTAAAAAATGTGATCATACCATGTGTTCACAAGACAGCTTCAAACACTATTAGAGGATAGTATATTAAAAATATATATACAACATCATTGGAGATAATTCGGTACTACCTGTCAAAATTTTAAATGCAAACACTCTTTAAGCCAACACTCCTACAATTAGAAACATACTGTGTGTACACACATATATATAAAGATATATACATTTTCAGGAATGTTTGCTGTGGCACTATAATAGCAATAAGTTGTAAAAACCTAAAAGTCTATCAGTGGAGAACTTGTTATTTACTGCCATAAAGTAAGATAATCTGCAGCCATCAAAAATATATATTATAGACAGATAGATATATAGAGATGACAGAGAGATAGAGAGATGTGGAAAGATGCCCAAGAATTATTATTAAGACAAAACAGGCTGAGAATTATGGTTATATTATGGTTGCACTTGTATTTTTTTAAAAAAAGGTAGAGACAAGAGCACAAGCAACAAAAGAAAAAAATAGAGACACAGAACTTCATCAAAATGAAGAAATTTTTTGTTTCAAAGGACATCATAAAGAAAGTAAAAAGACAACCCACAGAATGGGAGAAAATATGTGCAAATCATCTATATAATAAGGGATTTGTAACCAGAATATATAAAGAACTCTTATAATTCAGTGATAAAGAAACCTAATTAAAAATGGGCAAAGGCTCTAAACAGACATTTCTCCAAAGAAGATATACAAATGGCTAATTAGCACATGAAAAGATGTTCAACATCATTAGTCATCAGAGAAATGCAAATCAAAATTATAATGAGATACTATTTTTACCCCCATTAGAATGGGTAAAATAAAAGATGGGCAACAAGTGTTTGTGAGGATGTGGAAAATTGGAACTCTCAAACACTGCTGATGGGGTTGTAAGATTATGCAGTCACGTGGAAAACAGTTTGTTTCTCAAAATGTTAAACATAGAGTTTACCATCTGCTACAGCAATTCTACTCCTAGGTATATACCCAAGAGAATTGAAAGTAGCTGTTCACACAAAACCTGTACACGATTTTTCATAGCAACATTATTCATAATAGCCAAAAGTGGAAACTAAAATGTCTATCAACAACAAAATATGGTATAGCCATACAATGGAATACTTATAATAACCATAAAAAGGATGGAACATGATGTATCTTCTACAACATAGATGAACCTTGAAAACACCTTGCTAAGTAAAAGAAGCCAGACACAAAAGGCCACATATTGCATGATTGCATTTATATGAAATGTCCAGAATAGATAAATCCATAGAGATGGAAAGTAGATTAGTGGTTGACACTTGTGGGGATAGTGGGAGTGGGAATGACTGATAATTTGTATAGTGTCTTTTCTGGGAGTAATAAAATATTGTGGAATTAGTGATTATGGCTTTACAACCTTGTAGATATATTAAAAATCACTGATTTGTAAACTTTTAAAAATTGAATATTAAATTATTCAAATCATATCTCAGTAAACCTATTTTAAAAAGGTAATGGGATAGAGATTTATGTATAATCTGAATTTGTTAGTTTATTGAACTTGGTAAAGTGCAAGCAGGAAACTTTACTTATTCTTCCCCCTAGACCTCAAACAAGTTCTGTAAAGTCTTCCATTTTGGACACTATCTCAGGCCGAGCCCTTTAACTTTTCCCTGTCATTAACATGAATTACCAAAAAGCCTCATTTGTAAGTGTCATAAAGTCCAGTCCAATCTGATATTAAGAATTTAATCTTATCCAGTTCAAAGCTTCCCTCCTCCCCCTTCATTCTTTACTCTTCTAACTTGTTTCTACCCTTTCATCCCTTCTCTCTCTACTACCCCTAGCTCTGGCTTCTGTGATGCCATTATCATCTGGCAGAAGTTCAGATGCTGGCTTTTCTTTCTTGGACTGCTTTTGTGAGCTCCCTGGACAGCTCTCCCCATTCCCACTGCCCAGCACCCTCATTTATACTATGTTCCCTCAGACAAACCTCAACTTCTCAAATCCTACCCATTCATCCTCTTTCTGTTGGGGTTCCCTCGCCTTCCATGGCTGTCATCTTGGGTAGGATTCTTTCAGGATGATTCAGTCTTCTTCGGCACAGGCTTAACTCACAGAAAAGTTCTGAAAGTACAGGTTTCTCTTTCACTACAGGGACTCTTTGTTCAGGGTCAACCCCTCTCTCTCTTTTTTTTTTTTTTTTTTTGCGGTACGCGGGCCTCTCACTGTTGTGGCCTCTCCCATTGCGGAGCACAGGCTCCGGATGTGCAGGCTCAGCGGCCATGGCTCACAGGCCCAGCTGCTCCGCGACATGCGGGATCCTCCCGGACCGGGGCACGAACCCGTGTCCCCTGCATCGGCAGGCGGACTCTCAACCACTGCGCCATCAGTGAAGCCCCCCTCTCTTTTAACCTTTTTAAAAATTGAGAAATATAACATACCAAGAAATACCATGTATAATGTATATGTACACTTCAGAGAAAAGTAATAGTGATAATAAAATTGACAGCCATATACACACCTCCTAGATGCTCTCCTAAGAAAGAAAATGTTGCTAAGAGTTCTCATCACAAGGAAAAAATATTTGTGTTCTTTTCTTTTTTCTTTTGTATATGTAAGAGATGATGGGTGTTAACCAAACTTACTGTGGTAATCATTTAGTAATACATGTAAGTCAAGTCATTATGCTGTACATATTAAACAGTGCTGTATGTCAATTGTGTCTTAATAAAACTAGGGGGGGAAAGGAAAGAGAACATTGACAATTTCTTTGAATCCCTTTGTATTTGTTTTTTAATCTATTTTTAACCTTTAAAAAAATACACACACACACACACACACACACACACACACACAATATGCTGTATAGCTGTACCTGCTTTTGAATTTTATATGCATGGAATCATACTCTAGACCCTGTAACCAGATTGCCCATTCCTATTACTAGATGTGTGCCATTGGGCGTACTTAACCTTTCTATGCCTCAGTTTCTGCAACTTTAAACTGAAGCCAATAATAGTGTTTACACTGTTGAATTGTTTAGAGAATTAAGTGAATCAATAATCATCAAATACCTGGTCCAACACTGGTAATTATATTTTTTAAATGTTTGTTAAATAAAATAAAGCATATGTGTATTCTACTATATCGAGTTTTTTGTTTGGTTGGTTTTTTGCGGTACGTGGGCCTCTCACTGTTGTGGCCTCTCCCGTTGTGGAGCACAGGCTCCAGAGGCGCAAGCTCAGCGGCCATGGCTCACGGGCCCAGTCGCTCCGTGGCATGTGGGATCTTCCCGGACGGGGGCACAAACCCGTGTCCCCTGCATCGGCAGGCGGACTCTCAACCACTGCGCCACCAGGGAAGCCCCTCTACTATATCTTTTTAGTCTTTTATTTGACATCATTTTTTTTAAACATTTACATGTTATACTGAAGGCAGGGGTTCATTTTTAAATTTCTCTGTTTAACATTCTAGTGTACCACAATTTATCTATTCTACTCTCCATTGATATTTGAGATATTTCCCAATTGATACTATTTAAGACATTCATATCTTTAGATCATCTTTATATTTACCATTTTCTGGCTTTTGCTACATAAATAATGATACCTTATGTATTCCTATTATTGGAATGTGGCATCCTAATTAATTGTCAATTTTATGTAAGCAAGTAACTTTTCCCTGGTTTTTGCTTACCTTTACTTTTTTTATTATGTGTTTGAATTTAACTAAGCAAAATTTTTAATATTTTATTTTGAGATAATTGTTGATTCACTGATTCTGTATTTTGATAGAGAGGTTCTTAATTATAATGTAGTCAAATTTATCAATATTTACCATTATGGTTAGTGTTATTTTTCTTTTTTTTAGTCCTATTTAAGAAATCCTTCCCTATCTGAGATCATGAATACTGTCTCCTATATTATCTTCCAAAATGTTCAAAATTTTGCCTTTTATATTTACATCTTTAATGTGCCTGAATTTATTATATTTTTTAGTATATTGTGAAGTTGGAGTCCACTTTCATATTTTTTTCTTATTCACAATCTATCTAATGCCATTTATGGGAAAGTTCATCCTTTCTCCACTTATCTCCAGTGCCATCTCTGTCACTGATTAAATGTCTACAAATTGTGGGTCTTTCTCTGAGGTTTGTAATCAAATCATTCTTTATCCTTAATAAAATTTTATGTGTTACTAGTATTTAGAGATGTGACTGACTTCTCAATGATGATTTCTAGCTGCCAGTCTTGTTAATACTAATAATTTGTCTATAGGTTATTTTATGTTCTCAATACTGACAGTCAGCTACAAATAATGACAGTTTTATTTCTTTCTTGCCAACCTTGATACATTTTATTTCTTTTTCTGGCCAGATTGCAGCTGCTAGGATCTTCAGGACAGTGTTGAAAAGAAGAGCCACTGGGGGGAGTGGCCAAGATGGTGGAGTGTGAAGACCCCTCCCATGGGCACACCAAAATTTCAACTACTTGTAGAGCAACTACTGATGAGAAAAACTGGAACACCAGCAGAAAAGACCTTCTACAACTAAAGATATATAAAAGGAACCACAACGAGATGGGTAGGAGGTATGGAGATATGGTGTAGTCAAGACCAATACACCCAAGTGGGCAACTCACAAACAGGAGGATAATTATAATTGCAGAGGTTGTTCCCAAAGAGCAAGGAGTCCAAGCCCCAAAGTGGGCTCCCCAGCCCTGGAGTCCTGCACCGGGAAGATGAATACCCAGAACATTTGGCTTTGAAGGTCAGTGGGGCTTATTTTCAGGAGAGCCAGAGGGCTGTGGGAAATAAGAGACTTGACTCTTAAAGGACACACATACTTTGTGGCTGTCTGGAGGGGTGGGATAGGGAGGGTGGGAGGGAGGGAGACAAAGAGGGAAGAGATATGGGAACATATATATATGTATAACTGACTCACTCTGTTATAAAGCAGAAACTAACACACCATTGTAAAGCAATTATACCCCAATAAAGATGTTAAAAAAAAAAAAAAAAAAAAAGGACACACATAAAATCTCACACACTCCAGGACCCAGGACAGAAGCAGTAATTTGAAAGGAGTCTGGGTCAGATCCACCTGCTTATCTTGGAAAGCCTCCTAGAGAGGCAGGAGGCAAAAATGATACAGGCAGCAGCTATTTTGGGAAGCTTGTTCTATCACGTGGACACTGGTGCTGGCAAGTGCCATTGTGGAATCATCCTTCTAGTTTACTAGTGCCAGCCCCTTTCACTAGCCTGTGGGCACGAGTGTTGGGACACCTCAGCCCCACCCACCAGACCTGATGCTTTAAGAACCCCTGAGCCCAGAGCTCCTGAGACCCAGCCCTGCACACCAGTGGCCTGGTACTAGCCCCAAGACAATACTCATCCACCAGTGACCTGGCACTAGCCCTCAGAACCCCTGGGCCTCAGCCCTGCCCACCAGTAGGCTGACACCAGCTCCAGGACCCACCAGCTCTGGGACACCTTGGGACCCTCAGTCAGCCATGGCAGAATCCAGCCTCAACCACCTGCTGACTGACACCAGCTCCAGAACCCCCAGAGCCCTGCAGCGAGAGACCTTGGAACAGGGTTCCAACCACCAATGAGCCTACTCTAGCTATGGGACCTGCCAGGACTCAGCTCCACCAAAGAGCAGGCCAACACAAGGCTCATGACCCTCTGGAGCCCCAGGCCAACCCACCATCAGTCCAATCCCAGCTCTGAGACACCCTGGCTTCTCAGCCAGCCACTCCAGTATTCAGCCCCACTCACCAGCTGGCCAACACCAGCTTTGGGACACAATGGACACCATAGTCATTGGCCTCAGGAACCAGCCCTATGCACCAGCAGGCAAACAATATATCTGGGACCCCCAGCAATGCAATCACCCATACCAGAATCTGGGTCTGCCCACCAGTGGGCCAGCAATAACCCTGGGACCCCTGAAACTTCTCAGCCAGCAGTCTTGTGGCCCAGCCCAGCCCATAAGCATATACACTGATTAAGTGGACAATCTAAAATGGACAAATTCCTGGAAATGTACAGTGTTCCAAGACTGAACCAGGAAGAAATAGAAAATATGAGTAGACAAATTACCATTAATGAAATTGAATTAGTAATAAAACAAATTCTCCAAAAGTCCAAGAACAAATGGCTTCATAGGTGAATTTTAGCAATTTTTTAAAAAAATATAGACACCTATTCCTCTCAAACTATTCAAAAAAATTGCAGAGCAGGGAATGCTTCCAAACTCATTCTATAAGGCCAGCATCACCTTGATGCCAAAACCAGAGAAAGATATCACAAAAAAAGAAAATTACAGGCCAATATCACTGAAGAATATAGATGCAAAAATCTTCAACAAAATATTAGCAAACCAAATTTGACAATACATTAAAAGGATCATACACCATGATCAAGTGGGGTTTATCTCAGGGATGCAAATATGGTTCAATATCCACAAATCAATCAATGTAATACATTACATTAACAAATTGAAATATAAAAAACATATGATCATCTCAATAGATGTGGAAAAGCCTTTAACAAAATTCAACATCTATTTGTTAAAAATGCTCAACAAGTTGGGTATAGATGGAACACACCTTAACATTATAAAGGCCATACATTATAAAGGCCATACATGATAAGTCCACAACTGACATTATGTTAAATGAATGAATTTCCCCTCAGATCAGGAAAAAGGAAAGGATGCCCACCCTTGCCACTTTTACTCAGCATAGTATTGGAAGTCCTAGCCACAGCAATCAGACAAGAAAAAGAAATAAAAGGAATCCAATTGGAAAGGAAGAAGTAATACTGTCACTGTTTGCAGATGACATGATATTATACATAGAAAATCCTCAAGATGCCACCAAAAAAAACAAATAAACAAACTAGAGCTGATCAATGAATTCAGTAAACTTGCAGGATCTAAAAAATATACAGAAATCTGTTGCATTTTGATACACTAAGAATGAACTATCAGAATGATAAATTAAGAAAACAAGCCCATTTACAATTTTAAAAAAATAATAAAATACCTCAGAATAAATCTAACTAAGGAAGTAAAATAACCTGTAATCAGAAAACTATGAGATGCTGTTGAAAGAAATTGAAGAGGACACAAACAGATGGAAAGATATACTTTGTTCATGGGTTGGAAGAAATAATATTGTTAAAATGACCACACTACTCAAGGCAATCTATAGAGTCAGTGAAATCCCCATCAAAATACCAATGGTATTTTTCACAGAACTAGAACAAATAATTCTAAAATTTGTATGGAAACACAAAAAACCCCAAATAGCCGAAACAATCTTGAGAAAGCAGAACAAAGGTGAAGGTGCCATGCTCACTGATTTCAAACTATACTACACAGCTACAGTAATCAAAACAGTATATTACTTGCACAAACACAAGACACATAGATCAATGGAACAGAATAGAGAGCCCAGAAATGAACCCACATTTATATACAAAGGAGGCAAGAATATACAATGGGATAAAGACAGCCTCTTCAATAAACAGTGTTGGGACAATTGGAGAGCTACATCCAAAATAATCAAATGGGACTGCTCTCTCACACCATGCACAAAAACAAATTCAAAATGAATTAAAGACTTAAATGGAAGATCTGAAACTGTAAAACTCCTAGAAGAAAACATAGGCAGTATTCTCTTTGACATCAGTCTTAGTAATATATTTTTGGATATGTCTCTTCAGGCAAGGAAATCAAAAGCAAAAAAAAAAAAAAAAAACCAAATGGAGCTACAACAAACTAAAAAGCTTTTGCACAGAAAAGGAAATCACCAACAAAATGAAAATGTTGCCTACAGAATGGGAGGAGATATTTGCAAATGACATATCTGATAAGGGGTTAATACCCTAAATATACAAAGAACTCATACAACTAAACATAAAAAAAAACCCAAAAACCTCATTAGCAGATGGACAGAGGATCTGAGCAGAAATTTTTCTAAAGAAGACAAACCGATGGGACTTCCTTGGTGGTCCAGCAGTTAAGATTCCTTACTCCCAATGCAGGTGACCTGGGTTCAATCCCTGGTCTGGGAACTATATCCCACATGCTGCAACGAAGATCCTACATGCCACAGTGAAGATCCCAAGTGTTGCAGCTAAGACCAGCACAGCCAAATAAATAAATTTTTTTTAAAGACATACAGATGGCCAACAGGCACAAAGAAAGATGCTCAACATCACTAATTATGAGGGAAATGCAAGTCAAAACCATAATGAGATACTACCTCACACCTGTCAGAATAGCTATAATAGCTATAAAGCTATATAAAGAATAGCTATAAAGTATAGCTATAATAGCTATAAAGCCATACAAAGAATAGCTATAAAGTAACAACTGTTGATGAAGATGTAGATAAAAGGGAACACTTCTGCACTGTTGGTTGTAATGTAAATTGGTGCAGCCACTATGGAAAACATTGTGGATATTCCTCAAAAAATTAAGAAGAGAACTATCATATGATCCAGCAATTCCATTCCTGGGTATTTGTCCAAAGAAAACAAAAACACTAGTTCCAAAAGATATATGCACCATTGTGTTCATTGCAGCACCATTTAGAATAGCCATTATGAAATCAACCTATGTGTTTATTGATAGATGAATGGACATCATTATACATTTATCAAAATGCATAGAATGTACAATACAGAGAATGAATCCTAATATAAACTCTGGACTTTAGTTAATAACAATGTATCCATACTGGCTCATTGATTGTAACAAATGTGCCCCACTATCTCAAGATAGAGGAATCTGGGGAGGGTTGAGGAGGTATATGGGAACTCTGTACTTTCCACTCAGTTTTCCTGTAAACCTAAAACTGCTAAAAAGTCAATGAATTCCAAAAAATAAAAGGAAGCTTTGAATTTGTTTCCTCTGAAGTTTTGCTCGCTTCCTCACCTTTAGATACAAATACTTCAGTTTAATAGTGGAAGGCATCGGTGTTGTCTTTTTTCTCTAAAACCTGATTTTTTTTGTTTGTCTGCATTGGGTCTTAGTTGCTGCGTGCAGGCTTTCTCTAGCTGCGGTAAGCAGGGGCTATTCTTCAATGCAGTGTGCGGGCTTCTCATGGCAGTGGCTTCTCTTGTTGCAGAGCACCGGCTCTAGACGTGCGGGCTTCAGTAGTTGCGGCTCGCGGGCTCAGTAGTTGTCGTGCATGGGCTTAGTTCCTCTGTGGCCTGTGGGATCTTCCCGGATCAGGGCTCAAACCCGTGTCGCCTGAATTGGCAGGAGGATTTTTAACCCCTGCGCCACCAGGGAAGTCCTGATTTTTTTAAAAATCAGAGACGTTGCCATCCTTTTTTTGAAAGTGTGACAAATTTTATAACAGCTTATGCACTGGCATCTAGATGTAAATGGATAGCTGGAGCAGTACAATTTTATTTTCATATATTATTCATCAAAATTCCTATTCTCACATTTAAATTTTGGCTACTGGTGCTGTCACCACATTCTCAGCTTCATTTATCCCAACATGTAAAGATTCCCATTCTAAAAGAGAGAAGTATTTTGAAAAATATCATTTCTATTTTTTCTCTCTTAAAGCATGTTTTAAGCACATTTCTTCTAGAAAATCTTTTCTGACAGTACATTTTACTGAATCACTGTTTGATTTTCTGAAGAGTGCTCATTTTTCTACTTTTATTTCTGACTACTCTTTGCAGCTAGAAATAATAGCACAGGCACTTACTTTTATGCATGACACTGTGTATCATTTTACTTACATTAATTTCATCTTCAAGATAACCCTTTCTTGTAGGTGATGTGTTTTCTGTTTTAATGAAACTAAAGAGAGCCAGAATTATGAATTAGGTCTTAACTGACACCAAATATCCTTCTGCTTTCAAGAACTTTACTATAATTTTGTCTTTAGTTTGCATATTTTAATGTTAACTTTATTACATGTTGCTATACTATTTTGTAAATGTTCTTGCCTTTGTGCATGTTAAGTAACCCCAAGGAAATAATAAATTCTGAAGGGAAAGCATTGTGAGTCTCTTTCC
>NW_006775899.1:228356-246682 GCF_000442215.2 Lipotes vexillifer
CTTTCCCTGTTGTCTGCCACTTCCTGTCCCCCGTGAATTCTTATGCTAGTATTTAGTTTTGAACAAATAATGATTAGCAACTCCAAAATTTAAAAAATAAAATTAACTACAGGGATCGTAGAATTGAGAAAGACTACTAATTTTCCATGAAAATATTTTTATTCAGTAAACTCAAACACAAAGAAGAGATGCTTCCTTAAAGAACAAAAATTCAGTAAAATGATGAGACTATATTACAGTGTTTTCAGTTTGAAAAATGTTTTAATATACATTATTTTAATTCTCACAACATGCTTACATAGGGAAAGTTATATAAGCATTTGAACAATGAAAATTCTGGGACCCAGAGATGTAAACTGACTTGATAGTAATTAGTGGAGTTCAGATTCCAACCTAAGTCTTTTAATTCCAGATCCCAGACTACTCAAGACCCAGCAGTTCGTGTATCCTTTAAAAAATTTTCATTACGGTCAAACTGCCATCCAGAGAGATTGCTATCAATTTATAGGCAGTATAGTCTAATGGTTAAAAGTGTTGACTTGAGAGTCACCTACTAACCTTGATATCTTGGTATAAGTCACTAAACCAGTCCCTCAGTTCAACTGTAAAACGCAAATGACAATATGACACCTACCCACAAGGTTTTTATGAGAATTAAATGAGTTGACATATGTAAAGTACTAGAAAGAGAGTTTGGTACATTGTAAGAAGTCTATAAGAGCACCAAACCTTTGCTGGCACTTGATATTCCATCAGAATGTCATTATCATTAATGAACTGAAGGCTAAAAAATGCTATTGACTTATTGTTTTAGTTTGCATTTTCCTAATTATTAGTAAGGGTGAGCATCTTTTTGTGCGTGTGGTTCTTTTTGTTTCTGTTGGTAGTGTTTTTGTTGTTGTTTTTGTCTGTTTGGGGTTTGGGGGGTTTTTTTGGTATTATTTCATCTGAAGGGTCAGTTCATATCCTTCGCTCATTTGTAAATTGTGTGTGTGTGTTTTTATAATGATTTATAGGAACTTTATATAACATAATCTGGATACTAATCCTTTGTAATATAGAGCAGTATTTTTCTTTAGTTGTTACTTATTTTTAAAATTTGTTTAAGTTGTCTTTTTTGTTGTAGTTTAAAACTTTTATGTACTCAAGTTTGTCAAGGTTTTTCTTCATGGCTTTTGATTTACTTCATATGTTTTACATTTTCATCGAATATCTACATACTTTTGGTTTTTCTATGTGGGTATTTATTACCCTAGAAATTTATTTTTGTCTGTAGAATGAGAGATGGTTCTCCCTTTTTCTTCCCATATGAGTAGACAACTTCACATGAATAACCTGGAATTTGGTCATCTGTCCAGGCTTGAGCACTTGTTCTTCACATCCCCCAAGATCTGCCTCTTAACCTCTATTGTGGCCTCTTAAAAAATAGGAGTAGGTAATCTGATCAACTCTTTCTTAGCTTTAGTTTTCTACCCTGCATTTGGAAGTGGACAATGGGGCAGGACATGGACATCCGTGTGAGCCCCATTGAAAGGCAGTGTGAGAAGGGAGAGTGGCAATCCAGTAGGCAAGCAGGTCCTAACAGTCACTTTCTTAGCTCAGCTGCCATAACAAAATGCCACAGACTGGGAGGCTTAAACAACAGCAATTTATTTCTCACAGTTGTGGACGTTGAGAAGTCCAAGATCAAGATGTTGGCTGGGGATTCCCTGGTGGCGCAGTGGTTGAGAGTCCGCCTGCCAATGCAGGGGATGCGGGTCCGTGCCCCGGTTCGGGAGGATCCCGCATGCCGCGGAGCGGCTGCGCCCGTGAGCCATGGCCGCTGGGCCTGCGCGTCCGGAGCCTGTGCTCCGCAATGGGAGAGGCCGCGACAGTGAGAGGCCCGCGTACCGCAAAAAAAAAAATATAAAAAGAAAAAAAAAAAAAGAAAAAGATGTTGGCTGACTTAGGTGCCTAGTGAGAACTCTCTTCCTGGATTCCATATGGCTGCCTTCTTGCATGCTCACATGACCTTTACTTTGTGCACATTGGGAGAGAAAGAGAGCATGCTTTCTGGTGTCTTTTTTATAAGGTCACTAATCCCATCATGGGGGTCCTAACTTCGTGACCTCATGTAAACCTAAATATCTTCTAAAGGTCCCATCTCTGAATACCATCATACTGGGGGCTAGGACTTAATATATAAATTGTAGGGGGACACAAATATTCAGTTGATAACAGTCACTATTACTGGGCAGTAAGTCACTTTTTCATCCCAAACAAACTTCAGAGCTGGGCTGAGCTTCAAAAGAGGGAATGAAAATTCTCTTGACACTTCACAGCAACTGCATGCTGCCCAGAGGTTAGTCCATGGTAAAGCAGAAGCTGTGCCTCTTCAGTGTGCCCACAGCAGTTGGCCCAGTGGAGACAGTTGCACCCCAGTGTGTTTGGGCATACCACTTGGCTCCACTCTCTAGCATATAGCACAGTGCCAATTATGGCTGGGATGACATGGAGCATTGTGGCTATTGTCATTCAAGGTTATCAACTGGATTCTTCTCTCAAAGTCCATGTCCTCCAGCATCTGATGTATGTTGGATACCACAACTATGGTGATAGCAGCAGGGGTCTCATGCACATGGCCTTGGTACTGCTGTCCCGGCCTTGGCCTCACCTCAGGCTTGGAGTCCCACATGGGAGGTGCAGAGCCTGGGCTTGTAGAAACATGACATTTTTAAAGCACTCCACCCACCAGTTAAAAAAAAATTTGGTATTTAGATCAACTAAGAAATTAAAATTAAAATAAGTTTTAAATAATTAGACAGTATTGTTATGTGTTACCAAATAAAAGCATCAAATATGCATTAATGAGTATTTTTTGTTGTGAGAAGCATCAAAAAGTACTAAAGCATTATGGTACACATATGAGTGCTTTTTTCTATGTAGACCCATAAAATTTTATTTATATCTAGCATTTGCTTCTGAGTCTAAATTCCCAGTTCAGGATATGAGAGATATTTGGCATAATGAGACTTTCCATCTATTCTTTTGTATTTTCCTGAGCTGTTTCTCAAATTAAAAAATAGCAGTATTAAAATAAAACCCATGGGCACATCTTCATACCCTGTACATGCAGTAAAAGGTGCTACAACTTAATTGATAAAGCTATGTTCCATGAAAAGCAGCTTTTCCGTAAGTAAAATTTGTGTTAGTTAATGTTTGGGCTTGAAGAAAGTGGCATTCATTTATCCTTTTGTTGAGTAAATATTTATTGAGCATCTACTTTGTGCTATTGCACCATGGTAGACATTGGCCGCAGAAGAGTGAACAAGACACATGGCCCATGCTTTGCTGGATATTACAGTTAAGTGAGTAGAGTTTTCAGCCAAATAGTAAAGAAAGAACAGAATACATCAAGAAGAAATAGATTTGATAGAGAACAAGAATTATGGATATGATCAAGGTGGAAGTTTAAACAAGGAGGCTTAAATGGTTAAGAGGATAGAGAACTCTGAAAAGGGCAGGGAAATCTCAGGTATGGAGATGGCAAATAGTGTGTCTTAGAAACATACATATAAAACTATTCTTTGATTTTAATTTGGAAACCACACTATTCTGTGGAATCCTTATTAGGTTCATAGAAGTAGTAAAAACTGATTGTTTTGGGGAGTATTCTTTTATTTATTTATTTTTAACATCTTTATTGGAGTATAATTGCTTTACAATGGTGTATTATTTTCTTCTGTATAACAAAGTGAGTCAGCTATACGTATACATATATCCCCATATCCCCTCCCTCTTGCATCTCCCTCCCACCCTTCCTATCCCACCCCTCTAGGTGGACACAAAGCACCGAGCTGATCTCCTTGTGCTATGTGGCTGCTTCCCACTGGCTATCTATTTTACGTTTGGTAGTGTATATATGTCCATGCCACTCTCTCACTTCGTTCCAGCTTACACTTCCCCATCCCTGTGTCCTCAAGTCCATTTTCTACGCCTGCGACTTTATTCCTGTCCTGCCCCTAGGTTCTTCAGAACCTGTTTTTTATTTTAGATTCCATATAGATGTGTTAGCATACGGTATTTGTTTTTCTCTTTCTGACTTACTTCACTCTGTATGACAGACTCTAGGTCCATCCACCTCACTGCAAATAACTCAACTTTGTTTCTTTTTATGGCTAATATTCCATTGTATATATGTGCCACATCTTCTTTATCCATTCATCTGTCGATGGATATTTAGGTTGCTTCCATGTCCTGGCTATTGTAAATAGTGCTGCAATGAACATTGTGGTACGTGACTCTTTTTGAATTCTGGTTTTCTCAGGGTGTATGCTCAGTAGTGGGATTGATGGGTCATACGGCAGTTCTATTTTTAGGTTTTCAAGGAACCTCCATACTGTTCTCCATAGTGGCTGTATCAATTTACCTTCCCACCAACAGTGCAAG
This sequence comes from Lipotes vexillifer, assembly GCF_000442215.2. Classification (NCBI taxonomy): domain Eukaryota; kingdom Metazoa; phylum Chordata; class Mammalia; order Artiodactyla; family Lipotidae; genus Lipotes; species Lipotes vexillifer. Next base: position 232,785 of record NW_006775899.1, read on the forward strand.
AGGGTTCCCTTTTCCCCACACCATCATTTATTGTTTGTAGATTTTTTTGATGATGGCCATTCTGACCAGTGTGAGGTGATACCTCATTGGAGTTTTGATTTGCATTTCTCTAATGATTAGCAATGTTGAGCATCCTTTCATGTGTTTGTTGGCAATCTGTATATCTTCTTTGGAGAAATGTCTATTTAGCTCTTCTGCCCATTTTTTGATTGGGGTGTTTGTTTTTTTGATATTGAGCTGCATGAGCTGTTTGTATATTTTGCAGATCAATCCTTTGTCAGTTGCTTTGTTTGCAAATATTTTCTCCCATTCTGAGGGTTGTCTTTTCATCTTGTTTATGGTTTCTTTTGCTGTGCAAAAGCTTTTGTTTCACTAGGTCCCATTTGTTTATTTTTGTTTTTATTTCCATTTTTCTAGGAGGTGGGTCAAAAAGTATCTTGCTGTGATTTATGTCATAGAGTCTTCTGCCTGTGTTTTCCTCTAAGATTTTTATAGTGTCTGGCCTTACACTTAGGTCTTTAATCCATTTTGAGTTTATTTTTGTGTATGGTGTTAGGGAGTGTTCTACTTTCATTCTTTTTGTTGTTGTTGTTGTTGTTGCTGTTGTTGTATGCGGGCCTCTCACTGTTGTGGCCTCTCCCACTGTGGAGCACAGGCTCAGCGGCCATGGCTCACAGGCCCAGCTGCTCCGTGGCATGTGGGATCTTCCCGGACTGGGGCACAAACCCGTGCCCCCTGCATCGGCAGGCGGACTCTCAACCACTGCACCACCAAGGAAGCCCTAATTTCATTCTTTTACTTGTAGTTGTCCAGTTTTCCCAGCACCGAGTATTCTTTTAGAAAAATGCACATGTATATAGTATATTACACTATTAGTATTTTGATTTTATATGTTCACTAAATACTTTTTTAACCAAAACTCAAATAAATATTTCCAAAATCTTAATGATATAAAAAGAATTTGAGGCTAATTTGAAAGCTGTTCTGGTGCTCTGACACTGATGTGTGGAATGAATTGAAGTCAGACTGGAGTCAAAGTTACTATTTGGGAAGAAAATGCAATCGTTTTTAAAATTGCTTGAAGTTATAGTTAATAGTTTTCTTTCATTTATGTCTTGCAAATATATAATTTCTACCTCTATATTTTAATATTAGATAACCAAAGTATGTAGACACTTTAAAAATTTTATTGAAGTTTTGTGTTCTTTTAAAAATTCTGACATTTTTTAATAGAATGTTTGCAGTATTTATATAATGTTGATGTTCTGGTTTGATAATTATAGGATATTTATATAAGTTATTAAATTAGGGGAGCTGAGCGTATGGGAACACGTTGTTCTATCTTTTGTAAGCCTAAAATTATTTCAAAATGAAAAATTAAATATAAATGAATGTACATGCATACTCTTATGTATGTGTGTGTGTGTGTATATCTCCAGAAGCTGATCACTTCTCATTACCTCTATTGCTACTGGTCAGATCATTTCCTGCTTAGATTACAGCAATAGCCACCTAAACATCTCCCACATTCCACAGCTAGCTTCGCTCAGTTTATTTTCAACCCCCTGTTCAGACAGACCCTATTAAAACATAGGGAGCTATGTCATTACTTAGCTCAATGTGATCCAGTGGCATCCTATCTCACTCACCAATTTCAGTGGCATACAAGATCTACCTTGTATAATAATTTGATGATCATCTGGCCTTTTCTTCCTTATACTATCACTATCCTCCACTTCTCTAATCTCATTTCACACTCTTTTCTCCCTGGCTCACTTTGCTCTGGCCATATTGACCACTTTATTTTTCCTTAAACAAAGGTCAGACATGTTTTCACCTGAAGGTCTTTGCATTTACTGTTCCCTCTACCAGGGATGCTATTCTTCTAGTTTCCTCATGTCTCATTCCTTCTCTTCTCTCAGATCTCTACTCAATGTCATCTTATTGAGAGTCTTTCTGATTATTTTCCTTAAAATACAAAACACTCCCACCACCTGAGCATTCTGTATACTCCTCTTTTTCTACAGCATTAAACACCACTAAACATGTATTACATTTTATTTGTATTGCTTATTGTCTTTCTCTCTCCTAAAAATGCAAGCTGCATAGGGCAAAAGTTTTTGCCCTTTTTGTTTTCTGCTGTATCTCCAGTGTCTGAAATCATGTTCTGCACACTGTAGACACTCAAAACATAGTTACTGAATAAATGTTTTCATGAATTAGTAGTAATCACCGTACAGATTGAATTTAAGCAGTGGAATAAAGTATAAAAAGAAAGGGAAAAGGACCTTGGACCAAGACTTGAGAGCTTCAAAACTTACAAACTGGGAAGTGAAGGCCTGCAAAGAAGCCCAAACTACAGTCACCTGAATTACTGGTCTAACTATAGAGAGTATCTCAGGAAAAATAAAAGCACAGCCAACACTTAATTGCTATTTGGAATTCAAGAACAATAAAGAAGGATTTTCAGTCATCTGTGAATATTTACTAAGTATCAAATAACATGCATTGTATTTGGAGATGTAAATATAGTGAGCTTACAATATAGTGGGAGAGATTTTTAAACAGATAAATTCAAAGAAAATGAATAACCATTTTAATTATGCCCATGTACACTGTGAGTATATAAAAGAGGTCTCTTTGGTCTAAGCTAAGTGTGAGTGCATAAAGCAAAGAGTCTAAGAACACTTTCAAGATCGGGTAGAATTTGGCCAAAGAAATAAGGGGTAGAATGGAGATAAGCTGATGAAAGTAGTTTTAAATATGATGTAAGTAGTTTTAAATATGATGTCACTTAAGCACTAAAACACTTATTGAATTCATTTAATGACTTATAAGTAGGAATAAAATGTAGTTCAGGGCTTCCCTGGTGGCGCAGTGGTTGGGAGTCCGCCTGCTGATGCAGGGGACAGGGGTTCGTGCCCCCGTCCGGGAAGATCCCACATGCCGCGGAGCGGCTGGGCCCGTGAGTCATGGCCGCTGAGCCTGTGAGTCTGGAGCGTGTGCTCCGCAATGGGAGAGGCCACAACGGTGAGAGGCCCGCATACCGGAAAAAAAAAAAAAAATGTAGTTCAAATTCTTTTTTATGTTCATTATAAACTCCTCAAAGGAATAACTGTCCTCTTGCCTTCCTATCAACAATTCTTAGATCCCTGGGCACCTAGCTTTCCTTTCCCCTGTCCTTCTAAAACTACTCTCTATGGTTACAATTAGCTGTGTTGAACTGATAGGTCCATTGATTCTTCCTCTGTCCTCATTCCCTTTGGTTCCTCCAGTGCCTTTATGCTTCTGTTCTACCCACCATTTGACACTGTCTATACCTTTATTTTTGTCACATTGCTTCAACCAAAGATCTCCTTCTACTGTTCACGTTCTCTTTCCTCTTTCTTCTACCAAATGAGCTCTCTCTTCCTTCCACCCAACTTCCTTGTTTTAGTTAGTAGCACTACAATTATTCTCTCAGCTGCCTATAATGAAATAAAAATCCAAATTTTAAGGCAAGACAGGAAAAATTTAAACATAAACCATTTTCTTTTCCCTTTGGCCTCCTCCCTCCCCTCTAGTGTGCATTGTGCACCTGCCTTGTGTCTTCACCAGACCTCCCCAATGGCAGAAATACGTGCTCAACCTTAAAGATCAATTTTTCTACTTCTGGCACCAGCCATGTAACTCCTCAGAAGATAACATTCTTTTCTCGACCATATAAAGGGTCAGGATGACACATCTCTCGCCTTGTATGGGCAGACATCTTTGATGAATTTTATGTACAATGCCAATATGTCATTTCCTTTAAAAATATCAATTGGTGCAGAACAGACTGGTCAGATGACCTGGGGAAATACTGTGCTGCACCTAACAGAAGTTCTTAGCTTAAATATTTACTTTAGACCTTATTAATGTCACTAGCTATATTACTTGTATTCTGTCTATTTTACAAGATCGATGTTTATTGCATTACCAAATGTGTGACTGAGTCTCAAATAAAATTAATGATGATTAGGCAACTTGAAACTATTGATCAAATACATAGTTCTATAAGATCAGTGATTGTAATAGTGTAATTCTAGATATGGGAGGAAGAAATGAGAGGGAACCATTTCCTGGACCATAATGGACTAGTCCAGAGGCTGTTGGCTACTGGTAATAGGGCTTAGTCTAGGACTAGCACATGGAGTGGCCTATCAAAGAAATCCTCCCCTGATTTGGGAATTCTTAGCACAGTGGGACAAATTGGTCATGAGATGTCTCCCAAAGCTTGGTTGAAATTAAGATTGAAAGGGAGGGGACTGTAAAATAGAGAATGTTGCCCAACATCCAGTTTTACAAGAATCAAGTCATTGGCCACTGCTGTTGCTGACCTGCAATACACCCTGAAAGGAATTCAGGGTGAAGATCAGGATGAGACATTCTGTGCTCTGGGAAAACTGGCAGAACTGGCCCTCAGATAGTTAGCTATTTCCAGGAGAAAATTTTATGAACTTGCGTCTTCCCAATACTTGGAAAAGCACTAAAACCATTAACTAAGATGTACGTTCCTTGCAAATAACAGTGACCTTGCACCAAGATGTGTGCTTGATTGCATGTATCCACTTGGCAAAAATCACATATACACTGGCTTCCCGCTTTGCCACTTCAGAAGTTCTCAGAGCTCTCTGAGAGACTGTCTCCTGGGTTATAATACTCAGGTTGGCTTAAATAAAAATTTCCATTTCTTTCTTAAACTATTAATTTTTCATAAACACCTGTATTTAGCGATAGTTTTTAAAACTACATTATAAATTCACAATATTTAATCGAAGAACTCTCTGAGACCCTTTAATTGACATATCTCCCTTGTTCTCCCAGTTGATGCTTGTATCTTTTTGGTCTCTTCATCCAGTGGTTTTCTAGCCTATGCTTGAACATTTTCAATGACAGTAAGTGTAATATCTAATCCCCTTTTATTCTTCTCCCATATTGCTAATTCCTGTTAATTCTTCCTTAAGGATGTCTTTCACTTGTCTTACTTCTCCATTTTCACCATAGTCTATTAAGTGCCTAGTTTAGGCCCTTACCATGTCATAATTAATTTAGTATGATATGGTTGCCTAACTGAGTTTCCCAAATTCATCTCACAGACTTGGACCAGACTCATAATTCTTTTTTTTTTTTTCGGTACGCGGGCCTCTCACCGCCGTGGCCTCCCCCGCTGCGGAGCACAGGCTCCGGACGCTCAGGCCCAGCGGCCATGGCTCATGGGCCCAGCCGCTCCGCGGCACGCGGGATCCCCCCGGACCGGGGCACCAACCCACATCCCCTGCATCGGCAGGTGGACCCCCAACCACTGCGCCACCAGGGAAGCCCCAGACTCATAATTCTTTTTAAAATTTTATTTTATTTTGCATATTTAAAAATACTGCTTCTGTCTTATTACTGTTATACTCACAAGATTTAAATGGTTTCCTATATTCTGCTTTTATCAGTCTACACTCCTCTGCTTTCTAGATTCTATCCACCTTACTTCTCATTGATATTGAAACACACCTTCTTTTTTGTGGTGTATGCATAAGCAAGTGTGTTTAGGGACTGCCCTTAGCTTGTTGCTAATTTGCTGCCCGTTGACATCTTATTGTGTCCATATCTCTGTTTTTAATCTTTGTTGCCACAGTCAGAAGCAGAAAGAAGTCCTTTAAATACTCATTTTGGGCTAAAAAGAAAGTTTAACCACAATTTTCCTATTAGAAATGGTTTTTCCCTTTTACACTTCTGCAAAAATTGAAGAGGTGGCTTGGGATCATAAAATAAATACAAATGTCACCAGTTTCTCCTGTCTGGGAGGGCTTTCTTGGTGGAGTCTACAGTGAAATAGCTGTTTTCAGATCAAATCAAGGAAATAAGAGCAGAGTTGGATACTGATTTAAGTAAAGCATCTTACAAGTTTAACGTGTGTTTTCCCTTAAAAAGCACTGATTCTACCAAATGGGTACCTTTATTGAGATAAAGCTAAGCATACGTTTATTGCAAAAGTTGATGAAATATTTGTCATATAAATTATAATTAAACTTAACTTCATATTTTTAATTGCTGTAGGTCTTTTAAAAATAGAATAAGGATGAAAAATCCAGGACTTCATTAATCTTTTGGTTTCAGGGTATCCAGAACCATGAGAATTTGAAAAATACCCATGTGGAGGTAACAAGAAAAGAAAATGTTTAGAAAAGAGAAAACAAAAGCAGGAATTTCAATCAACAGATACAGGAAAAGAAAGGCGATATTGATGAATAAATAAGAGGATGGGCTAGTAAATGGTGAAATGTTCTCAATTAGAAATAACTAATAAAATTATCTTTTGGTGATTCAGTTCTATAATGTTCCAAAAATAAAAAACAAAACCACACAAACAATGAGGTTCTAATAAAAAACTATCCCAAACTGCTTATCAAGTTCAGTCCTGCCCAGTTAGAAAAAAACACACTCCTCTTACTAGCTTGTCTCAAGATGTTGGCTCAAGACCAGCATGATTTAATAGCTGTAATTTGCATTTGAATGCAGTTAACTGGGCCAGTACTTTGGGGTAATCAAGCTGCCTGCAAATACACATATGCTGCAAACTCAAAAAAAGTCCTAGTACTGGAGAGAAGAGTATTCTTTGAATTCCTCTTAGATTTGGTACTCAGGTCCAGGACTTCATATGCAATTTTAGATTTCAAACTCTGATTTTAAGTGTGAACAATGAAATTTAACCTTTATCTAGTTGTTTATTCTTAATAAAGAGAAGTTTAGCTACCTGCCATTTTTTTCTCTTTAAAGAGTAATATCACTGTTTCTGTAAAAGTGATTTGTTATTTTTAAGTTTTCAAGAAAGATACAAAGAAAGAAAAAAATCATTCAAACCTTAATTTTCCACGCAGAAATAACTCTCACCAATATTTAAAATAAACATAAATGAAAAAAGTGTATATAGTTAAAAGTTTGATTTTTTAGTAATGTTATGTCATTAATAAATTTACAAGATGTTAAACTGCTTTTATCATGAGGTAAACTACTACTATAAGTATTTAAGCTTGCATTGCATTACTTTCCAGTTATATATTCTTCATATGCAAACACTTGTAGTGTAGGCTGAGATTTTCTAAGTCCAAAGAATAAAATGTATAGTGAAACTAACAGTGAAGAACAAAGAGGCCAGAACAGAGAGTCAAGATGCCTGGATTTTTATTTAGCTCTGCTACCAATTTACTGTGTAATATGTGTGTGTGTTGGGAGGAGGGGAAACTGGTACGGTGGTCAGTTCTGTCAGGAACTGTCTCCTTATCTGTAAAATGAAAGGAGTGAACTAGAATTGTAAAATGTCCTCCATCTCCAAAATTAATGAAACCTTGCTTACATTTGCTGGGCTCAGGTGTTCTGGTTTCCTTCCTGATAGTTTGAACGCCACTTTTCAGAGACACTATGGTCAGGAAACAGTCTCTCAGTGAACCGTAACCAATGGGCAGCAGATGATCTACAATGAAAACTTGTTCTGCATTGAAATAAAACCATAGCATGCCCTTCTTCTGGTAATCGCTGACTTACACAAGTAAGCATTGGCTGCACTCTTGAATTTTCCATAAATTCTGCCCGTTAGGAATTTATGATGTAGTTGAGGAGTTAAAAAGTAATAATTACAACAATAACAAAGACATACATGAAGTACAATGGAGATTTGGCAGAAGAAAAATATCGTACATCTGGTCCAGAGGAGCATCTGAAGAAAGAGGTAATTTTTGAGTTGGGCCTGAAATATAGACAAGATTTTAACAGTTGAGTTGTTGGGGAGGCTTCTGTTTCCTCACATGTAAAATGGAGGTAGTAATTGTACCCACTTTCCAGAGTCATTGGAAGAATCAAGTGAAATAATGCATGCTAGTTATTAGCACATTGCACTGGCACGGTGGAAAAGCCCTATAAATGCTTTCCATTGTTATTAATAGGGAAAATGTATAAAACAAAATGAATCATGAAGGAAAACTGATATTTCTGATTATGGTATTAAGGATTAGTTTTCTTAAGGTTTTTCCCAAAAAGATTTCTGAGGAGATATTTGTCTAGGCATGCTCTTCCAAAGCTAGTTGTTTGCATATGGAGCTGTAATCAGTACTATTTCTTTTAGTCTTTCTGCTAGCAGCAAAAATGAAGTAGCAAATAACTTTTAATGACTGATTAGAATGTGGAAACCAGAGAAAATACAGGGTAGATAGCCTAGAGGGAAAAAAAACTGGTGATAGTTGCCGTCATGAATGTTGTAGCTTCCTTTTGGATGCTTGTTTAGGGTGTGCTAGAATGTATCTTTTGCCCAAATACACCTTAGACAGGTGCAGCTAAAGCATCAGTACCTGCTTTGTAAAACAATTCATATTTACAAATGTATTTATATTATATATTATATATGTATGTAGCTCTTTTTATAGCTAGCTTTATTGTGTACTTATTGTGAGTTAGTGCTGTGATTAACATATGATAAGCAAAGCTCTCAATTTACAAAACAACTCCATAAGGCAGAAAATACATTACTTGGGGCTTCCCTGGTGGCGCAGTGGTTAAGAGTCTGCTTCCTAATGCAGGGGACACGGGTTCGAGCCCTGGTCCAGGAGGATCCCGCATGCTGTGGAGCAACTAAGCCCATGAGCCACAACTGAAGCCCGCGCACCTAGAGCCCGTGCTTTGTAACCAGAGAGGCCACTGCAGTGAGAGGCCAGCGCACGGCTGTGAAGAGTAGCCCCCGCTCACTGCAACTGGAGAAAGACTGTGCGCAGCAATGAAGACCCAATGCGGCCAAAAATAAATAAATAAAAATTAAAAAAAAAAGAAAATACATTACTTACATACAAGAAGCATCTTGCCCAAACTCACATAGTCACTCAGCTAATCTTTAATGACCTGTACTATGTGTCAGATATATGTTGTAGGAGCTACAGATACATCAGTGAATAAAACAGAGAAGATCCCTGCCATCTTAGAGCGCAAATTCAAATGGAGGGAGGCAGACCATAAACAAAAAGCAAGAAAATACCAGTTAGTGATAAGGGCTATGAAGAAATAAAATAGTGATGTGATAGTGAGTATCTGGGGGTACAGTGCTGGTTTCATGGGTGAGCAATCAGTGCAGCTACACAGGGCCCTGTGCTTAGAGGGACCCTACTTTTGTTTAATGCCCTGCTAGCACTGTCTTGAAATTCTCAATAATTTTATCTTTGGATTTGTTTTGTAAAGGAGGTCTGATAAGACAGTGGAGCATGTGGGTAAGTAGAGGACATATGTGCAATGCCCATAACCTGCATTCCTTGGTACACCATTCTCATAGCTTTTGTGATGCCCTGTGAGCACAGAATCTTGGTTGATGCACGATGTATGGAAGTTAAGTAAGATTCAAAGCCAGGACAAGTACGAGGTAAACGTGTTACATCTATTACTGACTAAGCAGGGATGCTGACACCTTGAGAGGCCATGCTTCCTCTCAAACCAGAACTTGCTTCAAATGCAAAAGAAGGCAATAGCATTCTAAGAAGCACATTGAACAAGAACCCTATCTTATTTCTTATTTACACTTCCCTGTAGCTGCCAACCACCGACTCTGAAAATGATGACATAAAATGTAAAGAAAGACAGGGAAAGGTAGTTCCTCTTCCTTTCAGTTCTTCCTTATTCATCTGCAAGCCAAAGGTGAGAAATTGTTAGTAGAATGTAGGTATATCAAGAAGTAAAATAAAAACAGTTGAGTTAGTTTTGTGTAATGTTTCCATGGTTCAGTTAAGAATCAGATTCACATGCATGTATGAACTACACAACAGGAATTGTATAATTTATAATTCCACATATGTGTTAAGTGCTTTTCTATTCATACTTAAAGCTGGCATTGAACAATAAAAGATGAATGGTAAAATTATGCCAATAATTAAAATTTTTAATTTTTCTCTATGGAAAATGACATTAAATAGTGTTTTTACTTACTATTCAATGGGAGAGCTCAGAAGAAAGGAAAAAGCTTTTTATTTTAGTATCTTTAACTACATTACTATATTGCTTTCATAATAAGACACTGCATTTTTACTTTGCGCTGGGCCATGCAAATCATGTGAGCTGGCCTTATGGGAGTGCTACTTTAGATTGAATTATCAGGAGAGGTCCCTCTGAGGAGATTGCATTTAAACTGATACCTAAAAGACCAAAAGAAGCCAACTATGGGAAGATTCAGGGAAAGAACATTCCAGGTAGAGGGACTAGTTAGTGGGAATGTCCTAAGGCAGGAAAAAACTTTGTTTTCAAGAAACAGAAAGAAGGCCAGTTTCACTGAAAAGTAGCTGTTAAAACTTGGAGTGGCAAAAGATAAGGTTAGAGTTTGGAGAGGCCAGAGTGTGAAGAGCCTTAAAATCCAGAATTTATTCTACTTGTTTTAGTTAGCCATTGGAAAGTTTCAGGCAGAGGAATAACATAAATGACTTATGTTTTAAAAGATCACTCTTTTGCAGTGTGGATGCAAGAGTGGACTCAGGGAGATCATCCTGAGTGGTCTATACCTAAAGAATTCCTCACCCTTCCAGATGGAATTTATCAAACTCTTGTCATAATTTCTATTATTGCACTTACGGATTTTCAAATTTGTCTCCCTGAACTAGACTGTAAGACACTCTTAATTCTCTCCATGTCACTAGTGTCCAGCAGTTTGCATATTGCAGCTGCTTATTAAATATTTATTGAGTGAATAATTGGGAAAGGATCTTTTGCTCTTATGGTAAAAGCTCTTTCCTCAGAATTTTCTTCAAGTTAAGATAATTAATTAATTAGGTGAAACATAAGGAAAGGGGTTATAGCAGCCATAAGGAATCTGAAGTAAATACAAAATATACAGTTGATTTATAAATTTTGAAATTTGGGAGAAAAATACTGAGTCATCAACAGGAATTTGAATTTTTATACTAACTGCTTGAACCCATGTGCAACACGTACCCAAAGACACAGCTATTATTGGTGCTAATGTTTTGGCCAGATGTTCCAGACTGATGGCTTGGGATTGAAGTTGGCCTGAGACATATTTTAATTGGTTTGCATGGTATGTAAATATGGTGCTGAATTAGTTATTGATATTTAAAACTAAGGAATTTTCACATAAAAGTCTGACTTTTCTCTATTTCTTGAGAAGTAACAAACATACAAGCAAACAAAAAGCTTGGAGGCATTGGGTCTGCATTCCAGCTGGCCACAGCCAAGGAGGGCCACTGCCTTTGCAAGAAGCCTATGTTCTCTATTTTATCACAGTCCTCAATCTGCCTGCTCCACTCACTTAAATTACCTGCCTGGATTCTGGTGGCATTTGTGTTTGTGACAGCTCCTACTGAAACATGTATGTACTAGTACTATTCTAAATGAGAATTTTTAAAATATAATACGTTCTTAAATTATACATATTTCTCTTTAGTTTTCTTCCTAAGTTTGCTTGGCTTTACTTGCCTTCCTTGTAGCTTTTATCAATTCGAGAACCAAGGTGGCCAGTCCAGATCTACCCAGATGTGGGACTGCCAGGGAAGGAGGAAATGGTGTTTTGATTTGCTGATAGACAAATACTGAGGAAGAGGAGATTCTCCAGAGGGCAGGAGAGCTTTGCCACCAATTTGATCTGCAGAAGGTATTCACCATCTCTGCTCTCTTTACCTCCTAGTTACGTCTGTTAAGACTCAGGAGTATTGAGGTTAAGGGATGGAATAAATTTAAAACTTCTATAATTATATATCACACAAGCCTTCACTTAAGATCATTAAACACTTCTTGTTTGTCCCAATCTGTGCTGCTGTATCTCTGCTGATAAGGATGATTACGTGTGCCATTTTAGATTGTAGGTACTTGGGACAGTGTCTTTATTTGGATGGTGCCATTTAATGTATTATACTATTTTGTAGGAACCCACATGTTTATTTAGAGAAATGTATGGGGCAGCCCACAAAAGATACTCTGTGGCAAAGCTAATAAAGGCTGTTTCCACAGAGCTATCTAAAGGAATGGGGAAGCACAATAGCCATAAGCAGAAACCACAATGGGTCAATGTTGATAGAATCCCTGGATTGGGAGGTGCTTTTTGAAGGCCAGAAGGGAAAGAAAGTCCGTTGAGAAGGATTTACTACACAGCAGGTCTTGGTGGATATTCAGTTCTGGGAACTCTTGGCAGTACCAGGGTGCAGTTCATTTACCAGTGTACAAATGGTTTAACAGAAAGGCATTCAAGATTCCATCATTTCTATAGCCCACACGGGCTGGTAAATGGGCGATGGACTGCAGAACCCAGCTGCTCAGAGGCAGTGGCCAAATCCGGTAGCCGGTTTAGTATGAATGACTGACTCCTGGGAAGGAGAACGTTCATAGGGGGCTGGGGATAGGGGTCAGAGTCCAAGCTGGAGAGAGGACAATAAGCTAAGGGTGGAAACAAAGGCGAACCAGAGCGGCAGCTGGCAGATTGCTGGCGCTGCGCTGGGGAATCAAGCTTTGCTTTTAGAAAAGAGGCAGGCTGCAGCAGGGCGGGCTCTAGCCGCGGCATGCTCACAGAAGAGCCTGCAAGGTCGCAGGGCTCGTCGCCCGGAGGCGTGGGCAGCTAGCGGCCGGCGTCCCTCCCCCCGCGCGCCTCCGGGCCAGCAGCGCCTGGCAGTGCCCGCCTAGGGCAGGGCGGGGCGCAGGCCGGGCAGCGCTAGGTGGGGCCGGCAGCTAGGCCGCCCTTGACACAGTGCGGGGCCAGCCGCCCGGAGAGCCACGGCGGGTGTGGCGCGTTCAGCCCGGCCGCCCGCAGGCCGCGTCCCCATCAGAGGGGGCAGGGCGCACTCGCCCGTCCAGCAGGAGGCCGCTGAGCGGCCTGCTGGCTCCGCCGCCGCCGCGCTAGCCATTCAGCGCGCCGCGTCTCCGCCCCAGTGCTGGGGGCTGAGCTGGGGAGAAGGGGCGGGCACCCGCGAGCGGTGAATCACCTCCTCCTCCTTCTGCCTCAGCGCTGCTGCCGCCACCTTTCCATTCAGTCGCCCAACATGGCTGGAGCGCGGCGGAGGTGAGCCGTCCGCCGCCTGCAGCTCCAGCCTCCTGCGCGCGACCGCCGCGGCTCCGGCGGCGCCTCAGTTCTGCGGTGCAGAGGCCCAGGGGCCCGGCTGTTGCTCGCCGCCGGCATGTGGGGCGCCCCGGACGAGAGCTCTGTGCGGGTGGCTGTCAGGTGAGGACGGACGCGGCGGCGGGCGGGCTGCGGGCGCGGCGAGGATCTGCTCTGGCCCGGGGCACTGGCCGCCGCGCTGTGGAGATCTGAGAGGTGGCCTGGCGGGGTCCCGGCGGCTCTGGAAACCGAGGCGGCGGGTCTCCGCCGGCCTGGCGCGCGCGGCCGAGTGCTGGCTGGGAAACCTCCCGCCCTCGGGCCCCGGGAGTTTGCAGGTGACTGGCAGCTGCGCGGCGCCGGGTCCCGGGGGCGCCTGACTCCTCTAGGGGGAGAAGACGTGGCCGCCCGCCCCAGCCGGGTCGCGCACCCGAGGAACAGTTTCCTCAGGTTCGGCCGCCTTCGGCGATCGCCTGTCTGGCTTTGCCCGGAGGAGCTGCCCCTCTCCTGGGCTGTGGTTCTCTTCTTATTTTTGTAGCGTGACTGTCTTGACGTGTACCTGCAACTCCGGCCTTCGGAGGCAGGAGACAAAGCCTTACAACGGTGGGGGTCTAGATTTCTGTGCAAATGGACGTCTCGTTAAGCATCGGCGGGGACTAGATAGCACCAGCGTGTGGGTATTGAAGACATTTCTGGCGTTGGAAGGGATATTATATTTAAGGGAAAATTCCCTGGTGCTAGGTCTGTAGAAGGAAGAAAACCCCTCAGCAAGTGTAAGGGTGACTGGGTGAAAAAGAAACATACTGAGGTTCAGCAGGGTGGTTAC
>NW_006775899.1:246692-259305 GCF_000442215.2 Lipotes vexillifer
TAAAATTACAGCCTGGGTGAGAGTTTTGAAATACTAGATACAGCAAAATTGTAATTTGGTCAAGAACAGATACACGAGTATTGAATGTAATTTGGATTGTTGATACATATCAAGAAGCAGAGCTCTGACAGTTGCTCATGGAAAATTGCAACATCATCGCTGAAATATTAATGAAGCATTCATGGTAGAGTAAGTGGCGTTGCTTTTATAGCTCTTATAGTCTGTGAATTCGTTTCTCTTTATGTATACATTAAAGATTTATAAAAATAATCTGTCCTCTGAGAAATTTTTTAAAAAAATTTTCTACCCTTGTAGTCTTTCTGAAAAGTTATTCTTAAAATCCTATCATGTCGGTATTTCTATAGCTATTTTAGTGACAAATCTTGGTTAGGTATAGAAATGGTAGTTTTATATATACTTTGTATCTTTAATCATCTAAAGAATAAAATGAATTATAAAGATTTTGTTTTTCATTCCCTTTACAGACCAGGAGATGGCCACCCATGGAGGTGACTGTTTTATGACTGTTTAGAACCACCTGTTATAAAGCTTTTGAAGTTTTAATTTGGCCTTCTTGGTTATTCTAGGGCTACTTATCCAATTGCTGGATTAGTTTGTTTCTCCTGTTTACTGCTACTACCTCTCTTTTGGCCTTTTAATGCTTATTAATGACTGTACATGGCAGATGAAGGGGAGAGAAAAAGAGGAAACCCAGTAAGATGCAGTTTTGTTAATTAGCAGGTCTGGTCAAGGAGGGTAAAGAAGGAGCATAAAATAGTAATGAAAACAAACAAAAAAGAAAATTGGATATCAGAGAAACTGTTGTTAGAGAGTTAATATTTTTTTTTTTTTTTTTTTTTTTTGGTTTTTTATGCGGGCCTCTCACTGGCCATGGCTCACGGGCCCAGCCGCTCCGCGGCATGTGGGATCTTCCCGAAACGGGGCACGAACCCGCGTCTCCTGCAACGGCAAGCGGACTCTCAAGCACTGCGCCACCAGGGAAGCCCGAGAGTTAATATTTTTTTAATCTGTGAATTCTCTAGAATATCACAGGGCAGTTTGTTGACCATGCTTTTTAAAACTGACGCTGCTTGCAGTGGAGGTTAACAGAGTCATGAATCACCCTAAAGTGATGTTGACAGATAAATAACTTATACTTGGTTTTGGTATGCATGTTAGCACTTTTTTAAGGGAATATGTGTTTTTTGGGGAAAGGCTTTATAAAAACACGTTGTGAAGTAAGCCACATTGTGAGGATCTTTTTTTCCATTAAATACATTGTCTGAATAGATTGACTCTCTAAACTTACTTTGCATAGGATAAAAATAGCTTATATAGCACTTTGGCATTTATAAAGTATATGGACATGTTTTCATTTAAAACAAATATTTATTGAACATAAAATCCCATCTCTGTTGTCCTAATTTCTGAGCTAAAAATAGCAATAATTATTGGACACATAGTATGTGCCAGGGTCAGTGCTGTGTGTTAAGATGTTTTACATCCTGTGAAGTTGCATTTATTCATCATAACAATCTTTGACTTAGGTCCTGTTATTATAGGTGAGACACAGAAAGATTAGGTAACCTTCCCCAAGTTAAACTGGTAGCAAGTGGCAGAAACAGAGTTCTAACCCAGACAGCTTGACTCTAGAGCGCAAGTTCTTAACCATTAAATCTACATAGGTGTGAGGCAAGAACATGCTTCGCAAAACTTTACTTAGCTTAAGGTCACTTGTCTCTTCCTGGTTCTGAACTAGTTTAATTACAAATGAATGACTTTGACAGGATATTCATACCTCGATATTCCTAGAAAAGTTAGAGCTCAGAAAGGAGGAAACTGAATTTACCTAAACTACTTCCTCCGATTTTTTAATCTTTCCGGTGACCTCCAGTCTTACCTTCCAGTTTGTGACAGACTTCATCAGCAGGATAAATAAATCAATACAAAGACACAAATGATCAGGGCACTTGACTTACTTTTCCCATTCAATGAATAATGTAATAAAAAATAATCGAGAGTTGACTCTACTTATGTAAATGCACAGTGTCCTAGAGGTTCTTGTGTTTAATTAGATATGGAGACTTATCAGTATGTTAAAGCTGATGACTCTATTTTAGGTTTCTCAAAATAACTGCATGGGTCATATACAGCTTTGGGGAAAAGAAGTTAAACAGAAAGTTTCTCATTTAGGATGAACATTTTAAATTTAATTTCTGAAAATGCCTTTTGGCAGAGTATATCTGAGGTGTTCTGTAGAGTATCTTTCATTGTGGTAGGTATGGATTCAGATCACCCTCCCTGCCCCGCTATCAAACCCCATGTGGCTATCGAGCGCTTGAATTATGATTAATACTGTAAGTGAACCAAACCTGGTTCCACTTTCCCAGTGCATAGCAAAGCCAATTTACTGACACCAGGTTGTGGTGAAGTAAACTACAGCTTATTGCAAGGCATACCCACTCTGGGGCCAAGCAAGGAGAATGGGCAGCTCATGCTCAAAAGACCCAAAGTCCCTGACGGCTTTCAGGGAAGGGTGTTTAAAGGCAAGGTGAGGGAGAGGGTCTCAGGGTGTGTGATCAGTTGTGGATATCTTTCTGATTGGTTGGTGGTGAGGTAACGGGGTGGTATTTCAGGAGTTAACATCATCAACCTTCTGGCTCCAACCGGCCTGGGCTCTACCTGCTTGTGGTCAGCATGCAGTTAACTTCCTCCACTTGGTGGGAGTTTTAGTATCTGTAAAACCACTCAGGGATATGGCTCAGAATATTATCTATAGCCCTTGAGGAACTAAGGGCCCTTGACTTTGTTTTAATAAAAATAAAACTATTATTATTTTGTCTTGCTTGACTGTTTTCCTTTGTGTCTGCATTACTCTGATTAAATATGCTCTTTGGAACTTGGGGAAGGCCTAGGAGGCTAAAGCTTTTCTACAAACAAGAGGCCAGGGACATGGGGAGGGGTGTCTGTCCCCGGGAAGACCCTGCAGGGTCCTGCTTGGTTTCACTACAACTGAGAAACTAAATTTTAATTTTTATTTAATTTTAGTTAAATTTAAAAGCTGTCCTTCATTTAGTTTTTGGAAAACTTCTAGGTATGCTTGGAACAATGTGGCTATGTGGACCTATTTTTAATCTCTAAAGTTTATGAAATGTAAATACTTATAAAGTATTTCTGATGAAAATTTAGCCTCCTAATTGACATGTATTGTCTGTGTAATATATATATTCATATATCATATATATATATGATTTTAAAAACTTAGTATGAAAAATATATCAATCTTTATATTACATGTTAAAATGATAGTGTTTTGATATGTTGAGTTAAATAAAATATTAAAATTATTTTCATCTATCTCTTTTTCCCTTTTTAAAATGTGGCTACCAGAAATTTTAAAATTAAATATAATGTTGCTACCATTATATTTCTATTGGATAGTGCTGCTCTATAGTTTAAAAAAATGTGAGGAAGAAGTATAGAATAAAAATGTTCATAGCCACCACATCATAGATCTGGTATTTTCTGTAGATCAAGAAAATACCAAAATATTGGGTGTCTGTTTTTAGAGTGGTTATATATACACTTACACACGTATCTATGCATGTATGTACGTGTAAGATTTGATTTAACAGCAACATTTTTTCCCTCTGGGTGCATAGGTGTAGAAAGTTATCGATAATAGACTGATGGTAGCTGACTTCCTAGAAAATGTAGTAAGTTCATAAATGTCACCTACAAAAGTGAGCAATTTTTAGTATATATTCTATTTTTATTATTTTAAGTAGTATACTGAATTGAACCATTCAGTTAACTTAAAATAGTAAACTCAAACATTTTGAATTCTAAATCTAAGACTTTATGAAATGATGTGGTGAAGGAAAGTACAGTGTTTGTTGCAAGGCTCCAACCGTGGGGCCAAGTGAGGGGAATGGGCAGCTCACGCTTTCCCTTTTTCCCACTATGTCTGAATGCTGACATAACATTTGAAACATTTTCCCCAAGAATTTTAGCTTGCAAAATATGTCAAGAGCTGAAAGAAAATGGAGATACAGAAAGGACCATTGTTTTCATGTTATTGTCTATATGTGGATGTGAGCTACAATTTTTTTCTTGGCTCTGGCAGAGAGCAGGACATATCCTTGACAGTGAGTTTGGATTAGTGTGTAATGTTGTCTAATTTGCTGTGTTTTTACCTTACTACAGCACTTTTAAGAAGTGGCATTGCTCAGCTAGCTTAAGTGCTGATTGGATAGTTAAAAGCTCTGTTTTGGGTCTGCCACTGGCACTGATTTGCAATGTGACCTCCCTGAACTTTTCTTTTCCCTCATGCTGAGATGACAGTGTAAAGGTATTAAGGGTTATAAGAACCTTTCCATATGCAGTCTGTTAAATATGTGATTTTTGGGTTGTTAGCCAAACTGTTGGTACTAACGGTGCCTCTATATTGACAGGAAGGACCTATTTTAACAATTCAAACTTGACTTTCCCACAATATGTTTATCGTGGGTACTGTTGTTACTTAAGAGGAAACATTTAGACTTTTGTGGTCTCTTTGTCCAATTCTGGCTGTAATACAAATATGCAGTATTTTATTTAATCTACATTAAAACCCTATGAGGTAGGCTGCATAGATACTATCCCTCTTGTACAGATGAAAAAGTGAACTGTTCAAGGTTTCTCAGCCACTAAATACCAGAATTAGAGCTCAAACTCAAGCTTCTGGTACCTGTTTCTCTGTTCTTAAAAATATTTCCAAATGTTTTCAAAATTTTGTGTTGGCCAAACAGTTCATTTGGGTTTTTCCATAAGATGTTATGGGAAAACCCGAGCAAACTGTTTGGCCAACCCAGTATTTCACATACTAGTTTCAATGTAATAAGGATCTTTCAAGCTGAAACACGAATATACATGAGGTAAATTATTTGAAACGATTTAATGTTTAGAGAATGTAGAGGCAGATGAGCAAGGCTTTTAGAAATATTTCATGGAAACAGGTGGTTATCTGCTGTTGGTCATTTGTTTATTCCTTTCTTCATGCATCAGACATTTATCATGTGCCTACTATGTGCTGGACACTTTCCTACCACTGAGGATACACGACATACATGACAGACATGGTTCCTGCTTTCATGCAGCTTAGACCTAGCAGTGTGAAGCTCTTTTTAAATGCACAAACTATGTAGGACCTAACACTAAACATATCAACAGCACAATTAGAAATTAAAGACAGTTGTTGCAGTTTAGTTTTTATTTGTCTCTTATTTTTTATAGCATTTTTTAAGTTCATATATTCCTCAAGAATAGTGATTTAAAAAACAAAAATTATGTCCTACTTCCAAGCATATTTCATACAAAAATTGAACTCCAAAGCCTGTGCATTAGAAGGATATTATTTCTATCTTTGTATGTATGATATAACATGTATGCCCTACTTGTATGTCTTCATATTTGGATCATAAAGTAAGGGAAATGAAAGAGAGGAGACTAAAGAGCTTGTAGATGATGTGAGCTGAAAGTCAATGAAGTTGTTTATTTAAATATGAGTTGATACTTTTTCTTCAGATAAGGTTTATTACATTTATAGTGTGGTAGGTCTGATTGTCATTTGGAACTCCACAGAAGTTCAGATTTCATGTCTATTTATTACTACCCCTTGAGCTCTTACCTGCTAATTAGTTAATATTTTGGTGCATAATTATGGGGTAGTAAATGATGCACTAGAAATTCCAGTTTAGTGAAGCCATGAAAGCAGAAATTATCTTGGTAGTTAATTTCATAATCTGCCCAGTCTTCCAGTTCTCATCCATTTCTCCTCAAAGAAGTAAACTTGGAATATCCCTTATTATGGATGTTTTCCTGCAAGACATGTTACAGCTTCCCTGTGTGACCCTGACTTATAAATGGTTATTTTCTGTCAACATTAGACATGACTTTTATCTAAGTTTCAGATTAGGAAGGGAAATACATCAATGAAAATGCATGCTAGATGACATAATTTGTATTCAGTGTATCATTAGAATAATTTTATTAAAAATAAAATGGGGCTTCCCTGGTGGCGCAGTGGTTGAGAGTCCGCCTGCTGATGCAGGGGACACGGGTTTGTGCCCCGGTCCGGGAGGATCCCACATGCAGCCGAGAGGCTGGGCCCTTCATGCAGCTTAGACCTAGCAGTGTGAAGCTCTTTTTAAATGCACAAACTATGTAGGACCTAACACTAAACATATCAACAGCACAATTAGAAATTAAAGACAGTTGTTGCAGTTTAGTTTTTATTTGTCTCTTATTTTTTATAGCATTTTTTAAGTTCATATATTCCTCAAGAATAGTGATTTAAAAAACAAAAATTATGTCCTACTTCCAAGCATATTTCATACAAAAATTGAACTCCAAAGCCTGTGCATTAGAAGGATATTATTTCTATCTTTGTATGTATGATATAACATGTATGCCCTACTTGTATGTCTTCATATTTGGATCATAAAGTAAGGGAAATGAAAGAGAGGAGACTAAAGAGCTTGTAGATGATGTGAGCTGAAAGTCAATGAAGTTGTTTATTTAAATATGAGTTGATACTTTTTCTTCAGATAAGGTTTATTACATTTATAGTGTGGTAGGTCTGATTGTCATTTGGAACTCCACAGAAGTTCAGATTTCATGTCTATTTATTACTACCCCTTGAGCTCTTACCTGCTAATTAGTTAATATTTTGGTGCATAATTATGGGGTAGTAAATGATGCACTAGAAATTCCAGTTTAGTGAAGCCATGAAAGCAGAAATTATCTTGGTAGTTAATTTCATAATCTGCCCAGTCTTCCAGTTCTCATCCATTTCTCCTCAAAGAAGTAAACTTGGAATATCCCTTATTATGGATGTTTTCCTGCAAGACATGTTACAGCTTCCCTGTGTGACCCTGACTTATAAATGGTTATTTTCTGTCAACATTAGACATGACTTTTATCTAAGTTTCAGATTAGGAAGGGAAATACATCAATGAAAATGCATGCTAGATGACATAATTTGTATTCAGTGTATCATTAGAATAATTTTATTAAAAATAAAATGGGGCTTCCCTGGTGGCGCAGTGGTTGAGAGTCCGCCTGCTGATGCAGGGGACACGGGTTTGTGCCCCGGTCCGGGAGGATCCCACATGCAGCCGAGAGGCTGGGCCCGTGAGCCATGGCCGCTGAGCCTGCGCATCGGAGCCTGTGCTCTGCAACAGGAGAGGCCACAGCAGTGAGAGGCCCGTGTACCACACAAAAAAATAATAAATAAAAAAAAATAAAATAAAATAAAATGGATGTTTGTTAGTTTCAGTGCTTCTCTCTGGAGAGCGGGTTTGTGAATTCTGTCTTTGAACTTGGTTTCCCAGTGGATTAACTATTTAATCTTCTCAGGGTGTTAAAATAGTTTTCTTGTGGCTCAGGCTTTATTTGAAGCAAATGACAGACAAGCCAAAGGGGACCATTTTGATGACATCCTACAATTATTATAAGATATTTCTTAATGTTTAAGAATTATATTTGAGGTTCCTTTGTTCTTAGTTTTTTTGAAATTATTAGACATTTATATATTGAACATAACTTTTAGTACCTCTATAATCATTGGATTTAAAATAGATTTTAAAACTGAAAGGGACCTTGAAGGGACTAGCTGGTTGAGGCCCCTTCTTTAAGATGATTGAGGTAATAGAGACACTGAGCAGTTGAGGGAATTGCTTGAAGTTCCACAACTAGCAGCTCAAGTCTTCCATTGACTGTTGCTGTGGATTTTCTAGGACTTCATGTTTTGCTGGCAGACATCTCAGAAATAGAATAAATTTATGTTTTATAAACTACAGTTTTAATCCCTTAAGTGTTCCCTTTAAAAGTTTAATTTGATATTTCAGTGAGTGCTCCCAATCTCAGTGCCCATTATTTTGGCTTTGTGATTGCTTCAATTCTAGAAACTAGATCAGTGATTCTAAAAAGGACCTCTTAAGAGGTAGAGAGAGAGGGATCCCTGGAGTAGAAATCCAGGTCTACATTTTGAGGTTCCTATTATATTAAAATGTGAAGAAATGCCAGAACTAGGTTATAAAAATAATATAGACTGTTTTCAACATATACATATAACATATTAATGCTTTAACAACCACCATGGAAATACAATGTCTGTGTAGCTTAATTTGGAAATAGTATTAATCATGTAATTAGGAGGATTTTGTCAATGCTAGGCCTGGGACATGTAGCCTTCTCCCTCTCCCCTCACCTTGGTTCTTAAAACTTTTTTTTTCCTACCCCAACAGATTTGAAGATTATAGCACATTCCAGTAATAATGGCAGCCTCACAATGGAGGGATGGCTGGAGGGTGGGGAAAGGTAGAGGTAGGGTAGTGTCAGTGTGGTATATTTATTGGGATCTGGAATTGGAGCTGGAGGTAGAAATCTGAGTGGTTTAAAAAAAAAACACTTTTGAGTATTACTTCACTAGAAAGGTGGTTTTTAAACTTTTAAATAAAGTCTCAGTCCCTCCTATCCTTATTTTAGAAGGAATAAAGGATACATTTTGGCCATACTGGAGGCCGGTCATCCAAAAAATATCCTAAATCCTACCTCTACTTGAAGCTTTTCTAGACTTCATGCAGGGAAATTTCTGCGTTTTGGGGCTGCAGACCTTCTTTATGTGATTCTGTCTCTCTCTCAAATTCCAGTGGGAGAGGTGTACACAATATTATGATTTTCACTGTTCAGCTTGAAATGTCCCTCAAACTGAGAGAATATTTGACATTTTTTTAAAAGAATGTGCTAATATACTGACAGCACTATTACAATAGATCATTTGAAGGGCATTGGGGTTATTGAATTGAAACAAGCTGATATCTACATGTCCAGATTTGGAATGAAGGTCATTCAGGATTTAGCCCCAGGCTAACTTTACTTGGATACTATTTAGAGCAAGGAAACCAAGAAATTTTTCAAACTTGGTTTTAGAGAGGTGGGCACCATGAACCTACCCAGGGGCTAAATCAAGGACAGCTTAAAGTTTATTCCCTACTCTTTGGATCTCTTAGTATGTAGTAAAATTTTAGTTTTCAGGATTGGATTTGACCTTATTCTCAATTTGGGGGAGCTATGTCTATCACTTAGGCACGAGAATATCAGTTCTTCTGAGTAGGATGAATGAATTATATTTTTTCAGAGTAGATATTCACATTATTTGACACAGCTACATAGAATAAATAAGAGGCTTTTTCTTTCAGCAAACGGGAATAAGAAACCTTGGAGAGGGTCAAGCTGTAGTTAATTATTGTGATGTGGTATGTTGATCACATGGTGTACTAATGAGCCATAGGGCACCTCTACTCTCAGTTGTATGCCTTATAATGTTAATTTACTTTTTTAGATCAAAATTCATTCATTTATGACATAATTATTGAATGTCTGTTGTGTACTGGAATCACATAAGTTGGAGGCATTAAAGCAATTGGAAACGATGTGATATAATAGAACGAACATTGGATGATTAGAAAACTGTTTTGGTCTTACCAATGATAAACTTGGCTTTGTGTATAGATAGTTATCCACCTACCTCAGTGGACTCGGGAAAAGAACAACAGAGACAACCGTGGGAAAGCATATGGAAAATGGTTTTTACACAAACACAGGCAGTAGTACTATTAGAGATGAGTTTGGTATATAACCAACGATGAACATATTGGTTATATTCCAAACTCTAGCAATTAGATTAGTCATTCTCTAATATGTAAGCCATAACTTGAATTTGCAAAGTACTTTATAGGTGTTGTGTCTGTTCTCTTGCTTTTTGAGTGCCTATTACTTACACCACTATGAATGTAACAAAAATGCATATAAATACTTCCAAAAACCTTACTTTACCCGGTCTCCTAGTTTTCATTTTGCTTTCAACATGTAAATCACATACTATCCTTCTCTATCTTACCAAATTCCTTTTTATATAGTTTAGTAAAATCCACCATTTTTATTCTTTTCTTTCTCTTCTCACACAAGACTTTCAGTTGGTATGGTTTATAGTGTTTGTAAAGTTACTACTATATTCTTTGTGAAATTAACAGTAATATTGTTATATTTTCCATTAGTTGCTTAACCTGATGTAAGACAATGATGACTAAATTGGTTAATAGTAGTGTGAATTTTCCTTCTGAATTGGCTTGCACCAGATTTTTGAAAATGTTGCTAATGCTTTCCTTGCTGCATCTATCTCATCAACTTTGGCAACAATACACTAAACCAAGTTGTGGGTTAAAGAGCGTTGTAAGTAGTAAACTGAGTAAAAAGACTAGAAGTAATAAAAACACAGAATTTTAAAAATATATTTACATTTTCTATAAATTTTTTTTCTGGCACCTAGAGCTGATGGGCAATGTTCCTGCAGAGTTCATTGATAGATGTATGTGAAAACTTAGTTGAAAGCATTTTAAAAGAAGGCTGATACTTAGAAGCAGAAAATAGATCTTGCAAGCGCAGTCTGTCTTCAAAATCAGCTTTTAATTTCATAAGTTATTTTTATTTGATTTTTTTTCTGTTATTGAAATAATGTAATCAAATTAGAAAAAGTATCTGGGAAAAGATGAGAAAAGCAATCAATCATTGTTTACCACTATGATATAATTACTACTAGCATTTTGTATATTTATTTTTAATCTTTTCATATGTGTACTTATATATTTTTTTCTTTTTTTTTTAAAGAGCATCTTGTAATTAATTAATTTATTTATTTATTTATCTTTGTCTGTGTTGGGTCTTCGTTTCTGTGCGAGGGCTTTCTCTAGTTGTGTCAAGCGGGGGCCACTCCTCTTCGCGGTGCATGGGCCTCTCACTGTCGCGGCCGCTCCCGTTGTGGAGCACAGGCTCCAGACGCGCAGGCTCAGTAGTTGTGGCTCACGGGCCTAGTTGCTCCGCGGCATGTGGGATCCTCCCAGACCAGGGCTCGAACCCGTGTCCCCTGCATTAGCAGGCAGATTCTCAACCACTGCGCCACCAGGGAAGCCCTACTTATATATTTTTTTAATTGCTGCAATGTGTATACACTTTAGTAGCCTGATATTTACCACTTTATAAAAGCATAAGAATTTTTCCATGTCTTTATATTAAAAAGGGCATTTTGAGTTAACATGCTAAATATTACACATCATCTGCCTTATTTCATTAATTCAATTCAGTTTCTATTAAATTCCATATATCAAACAATAATTGTCAAGCCTTTACTGTCTAATAAGGATGTTAATTTCATTTTCTAAGAGTTGTGCAGTGTCTTATGTTTCTTGGTAATGCTTTCATTTCCACTGATGAGCAAAAAGTCTACAAATGACTATTTCTTGGAATTGAAGGGGGAGGGTAGTGCTTCTTACCCAGAATATATGATTAAATGTTATGGTACTGAGGATGCTTTTCAGAAAAAGATGTATTGGTAATAAAATTTTTAATTTTTCAGCTATATTTATAGCAACATAAATAATGTATTAGTATAATACACTTTCACTCAACACATTAGTCTAAGCCACTGATGGTAAAATAAATCAAACACAGATCTATAACCATGAAACTTGAACTTGAAAATCAGTGCATATCTAAAGTGTTTTATTTTGCTTGTGTTCACCTAATTCAACACAAAACAATTTTGTTTGAGCAGCCTGTTGGAAATGTAGTCTGCATCTGTCCTGCCGTAAAATGGAAGTTGTCCACTGCTGATAAAACATGAGATTACAGATTTCATTCCTAGTTATTTGGACTGCCACTTAAGGTTAATTCAGATGTGACATCTGTGACATTTTCAAGTCTCAATTTACAAAATGCTGCATTTGAATTTTAGCTTGCCAACTTGGCATTAGATTGGTAACATTCCATCTGTTCTTGATTATATTCTTACCTATTTTGTTACATAAGTGTAATTGGACTGTTAACTTTGTAGCAGATTCAGTTCCTGTCTTTGAGTATAGGGTTTCCTTAGTTTTCTTTGGTTCTTAATTTTGTTCTAACTTAGTATAACTTGTCATAATTTTATTTACCTTTGCATGTGTTCTGTGACTGCAGCTCTCAACATAGAGTAACTCAAAGACTGTTCATGATTTTGCAGTTTTAAATTTGAGCACATTTTGACATCAGTTCTTGTGGTTTCATTTTATATGTTTCAATATTAGGAGTCTACCTTG
This sequence comes from Lipotes vexillifer, assembly GCF_000442215.2. Classification (NCBI taxonomy): domain Eukaryota; kingdom Metazoa; phylum Chordata; class Mammalia; order Artiodactyla; family Lipotidae; genus Lipotes; species Lipotes vexillifer. The sequence goes on from NW_006775899.1 coordinate 258,866, forward strand.
TTCTATTTAAAAATAGGTGTAAAGAAATTGTGTTATTGTGTGCTGTGTATACTGATGATCTGTAAGTCCAGTTGATTTCAGTGTGATGGTAATAAGGCCAAGATTACGAATTTGATCTTTAATTTTTAAATTTTTTGGCTGCGTTGGGTCTTTGTTGCTGTGCCTGGGCTTTCTCTAGTTGCAGTGAGTGGGGGCTACTCTTTGTTGCGGTGCGCAGGCTTCTCATTGCCATGGCTTCTCTTGTTGCGGAGCACGGGCTCTAGGCACGCGGGCTTCAGTAGTTGCAGCACGTGGGGTCAGTAGTTGTGGCTCGCGGGCTCTAGGGTGCAGGCTCAGTAGTTGTGGCGTATGGGCTTAGCTGCTCCGCGGCATGTGGGATCTTCCCGGACCAAGGCTCAAACCCATGTCCCCTGCATTGGCAGGCGGATTCTTAACCACTG
>NW_006775899.1:259315-266369 GCF_000442215.2 Lipotes vexillifer
TTTTTTTTTTTTTTTTTTTTTTTTTGCGGTACGCGGGCCTCTCACTGTTGTGGCCTCTCCCGTTGCGGAGCACAGGCTCCGGACGGACAGGCTCAGTGGCCATGGCTCACGGGCCCAGCCACACCACGGCATGTGGGATCCTCCCGGACCGGGGCCCGAACCCGCGTCCCCTGCATCGGCAGGTGGACTCTCAACCACTGCGCCACCAGGGAAGCCTGCTTTGCTGCTTTTCAATGTAACCTTTAGAATTATAATAAATACTGCATCTCAGAAGTAGCAGCTGGATATTAGTGAGGATGACTCAGTACAAATTAGTTAATGCTGGTGAAAAATACTGCCAACCATGTTCCAGAATTTTCATACCCTTCCTTAGATTATTATGACTGAAAATATTTTATATTCAGTGTCTATAGGAACTCCAGGAAATATTGTTATATTCAAAGTCTACAGGGGCTCGATAAGAGAAAATGACCTACCTCATATGTTTGTTGTGAGAATTAAGATAATATATGTAAACCCTTATACTACTGGTACTTAGTAAATGTTTTGTAAAAAGTAGTAGTATTGTCATTTTAGTTTCATTATTTTTCTCTCCTCAGTACCTTTGAGTTTCTTGGTCAGTTCCAAATAAAGCCACAAGTAAATCAGAGCAGTGTTATTTGCCCATTAGTTTGAAACTTGTTTTGCTGCTCCAAACTTAAATGCCTGTGCTTTTTGGGTCATAGCTTTCCCTGTAACCTCCTATTTTATTTGTCCAGACTTGGCTTCTGTCTTGGTTTCCTGATTTATATCCCCGTTCTCATATCTTGAATCCAAATCCACTCAATTAAGTGAAATTTTTGGAAGCCCCCTTTCTGTGGAGGGGAAACATTCCTTTTTTTTTCCAACTGGGGTGTCCTTCAACTCATGTGGGCCACTCAGAATGGGAAGCCACCACCAGGTTGAATCTACTTTTGTACATGTGCTGGCACTGATCAAGCCTGAGTCACCCTGGACCTCACTTCACTTCCACATCACCTAGGCCCCTGGCCAGGCTAGCTGTCCACCTTTCTTCCTTAACCCATGCCAGCCTGGAGGCCCCAGTATGTTTTGAGACAGATTTTACCTGAGATCAAGAAGCTGCGATTTTGTTAGGGGACTGACATGAAACACCTATGCACACAGATACACACGACCCCCACCCCCCAAAAAAAGATAAAATCCACTAGAAGTTGATAAATCTGGCCAATATAGTATAAAATATATTAATGTTAATAAACAAAATATTGAATAAATTGATATTTGTTTTTTAATCTCAGTTGATGGAAAAGATTCTCAACTTGTACCCATGATATTTTGGTCAAAAATGATGTATTGGAATTATCAGGAAACTTTGAAGTTTTGAGACATCATTTATGGCACTCTTGATTGTCATTCTGAAATGTAAAATTATGGTCACTCCTGAACTGTGCCTACCTTCACATTGATATGAAAATGTTCTCTTGGCTTCTGCTGTGGCCATATAACATATGTACAGTGATGGACTGGCATCTCAATTTGGGTAAAGCTGTCCATAGACTGTGTGCTGAGCTAGGCCAGGCCACTTGTATGCACTCTGCAATTGCTCAGTATGGGACTGGCACATTTAGGTGAGTTGGCCATTGCTTATTCTCATAGCAGCTTCGCTGACAATGAGATGGGATAGGCAAGAAGAGTAATGTTGAGGGATCAAGGGCACTGATTCTTGAAATCAAGTAGCCATTCTGGCTCCTGACAGCCCTGCATTCTAGATTAAAAGCATCATGGCTCCCAGTATCCAGTATCCATCAAGGAACTTCCAAAAACTGGTACATCTCTCTTTTTTCTGGGTTCACATTCTTTATTATCCCTTTACCACATCCCTGCCTTACTTTTATTTTCCCTTGCAGCATGGCTTATTGAAAAGAGCATAGACTTTAGAGTCACAAAGATTGGAGTTCAGAATTTTAGGACAGCCACTCAACCTTTATGACCCTTGGTTTTCTCCTGTGTAAAATAGAGTTAATACCTTCTTTATAGGGCTGTTAAAATTATATGACTGTTGTAAATGCATTGCATCTAGAAGTGCTTGGGAGATGTCAGATTCTTTTTTCCTTTTTTAGTTATTGTTCCTTCCTTCTTCTTACCACCTCTATCCTCCCTCTCTCTCTCTCTCTATATATATATATATGTGTGTGTGTGTGTGTGTGTGTGTGTGTGTGTGTGTGTGTGTGTATTTGTGAATAATATATTTAAATCTCTTCCTCTTCTGAGTAAGACTTGTAGTGACTAACCACTATTTCTTTCTAATCACTGCGAGGTATGGATAATTCCTTTGGTGAGTTCTTGTCCTCCTTCTTAGTTTCTCTGTGAAGTGGAGATCATAAGAATGCTAATCTCATGCGATAGTTATGAGAATTAACTGGCATATTTATAAAGCACTCAGAATAATACTTGGCATATATAGGCCTCAACAGATATCAATTGTAGTCATTCACTTGCAAAAATTTCTTTCTTTAGCAGGGATTCTTTCAAGTCTTTACTTGGGGACCCTTTTTACAATTTATTATGTCTTTTTCTAACAATGAAGAAAAGGGATAATGGGGGGTGGGAGAAATAGGGAGAGACACAAACTTTGAGTTATAAGATGAATAAGTCCTGGGGCCCTAATGTATAACATGGTAACTAAAGTTGATAACGCTGTATTGTATAGTTGAAATTTGCTGGGAGAACTTAAGTGTTCTTACCAAAAAAAAAAAAAAAAAAAGGCAAATATGTGAGGTAATGAATGTGTAAATTGATGGGAGGAACCCTTTCACATGTTTATGTATATCAAAATCATCATAATGTAAAGTTTATCATAATTTTATTTGTCAATTATATCTCAATAAAGCTGTAAAAAATGATGATAATAGTGCATTTATGTTAGATAATATATGACATCATGTTACCAGCTGATGTTATTAACATTGTATTTATATGGTAGAATGGATGTCTTGGTTTGTTGAATACATTGAGTTGTGAAAGTCAAGACAGATCATCATGCTTTCTTGACCAGGTTGAATAAAATATTTTCTTAGTCTTTGTCCTCTGTTGTAAGTAAGGAATTACATTCCTTTCTTGTTTATCTTTAAGGACATGGAAATACTTACTGATTTCCAACTGCTTACCTGGAAAGGTGAGCTGACCGACATGTTAATCCTTAAACTGCTTAAGTATATTGCTTGTTATATCATTAACCTGAGCACACTCTACGTATGCCAAGAGTTTTTACTAAGACCCCAAAAGTGACCAGAAATACACACATACTCACATCCTCACGCATATGTATATATGCACACACCCTCACACATGTACATATGCATACATGCCCACGTACATGTATACACACATACATACACACTCATTTTATATATAAACTGTGGGAGAACATTTTACTATTTCCACACCTGATGTGAGGTAATTGAAAGATTTGATTGAGGTGACAGAGTTCTTTTGCTAACTTAAGACATTTGATTAATTTTGGCATTCCTTTTTTAGTAGTTCATATTATGAGACGTCATTTTGCAAATTTTTAGTTTAATTACTGTGATTAGAGAAGAATAAAATCAATTTGTAACTCTTATTCCTTAGAACCTTATTCAATAATCAGGTATTGCATTTTTATGCAATATTAGCTGCTGAAACCTTTGACTAAGATGACTAGTTTTGTTTGCATTGAAAAATAAGTTTCTGATACAGTATCAACAAACGAAGTCAGAAACACAAATGACCCTGAAAACAAGTTTCACTTTTTAAAACAAACCTATTTAGAAAACAAACTTGATTGAACTGGTAAAATAAATACCTTTTGTGTCCTTCACAAATTGGTTTACTGTGAAATGAAACACTGTGATAACAAATGAAGTTAAAAAATATGTCGTAGAAAGTTAAGTGAACTACTGAAGATGACTTAAGACAGCCTTAAAACTTAAGACAAGCCCCACTTGCTGTCTTTGACAAGCAGAAAAATACTCCAAATATCAGTTATCAAAATAATAAACGCAGCAGTAGAGATAGAGTAATGTAACTGAGGATGGATATTCTTCAAAATCATGTTAGATTCCCTACCCTTGCTTATATATTTGTTTTCTGTACATTCAAAGAACCATGCTGTCTATTTTATGTGAAAAAAGGATGTAATAACAGGAATTTCTGTTGCCAAAAGCAGTCATCTTTGTGCCTTTTTTTGACTATCAAATATGTTTATTTGTACATTACATAATTTTCCTTTTATGATTGAATCTTTTAAGATGAACTTTGGTGATGAAAGTAATGCTTTTGGACTTTGAGTTCAGATCTCTTCTGTTCCACTGACTCATTTTTAGGTGGCAGTGATGTAAGAGTAACCCTGTGAAAAAATAACGTGATGCTTCTCTATGACTCAGGTTCATCTATGTGTAAAGTAGTGGATTATCCTTCTGCTATGTACATTACAGCCTCTTTGTAAAGTGCAGATAGTAAAAGTGTAAAAAGAAGGCTATTACTCCAAGCTCACTGTAAGCAAAACAGAAGTTACTTAAGTATATTTTGATATCTAAAATGGAGGAATAAAAGTGATTTGTGAGGATAATTAGTAGCTCCCAACCCTGACCATTCTAATTCAATTTGACCAAATAAATTTAATATACTTCAATGTAGTCCAGTTCAAATTCATTAGTTATTGAACCCCACTAAAATTGTGCACTCAATAAAAAGTGCACTCAAAACACTTTGTTAGGCACTGGGAAATGCAAGATGAATCAGATGTGCATTTTGCCCTTGACAAACTCAGTCCAGTTGGGAGTCTTGCATGTCATTACAAGATGGCTTTCCCATGAAACATGACAACAATTAAGTTTAAACACATTATGTTCAAGTTATTAGAGTAGTTTACCTCTATAGCCATTGTGACCACATTAGCACACTTTCTAAAACAGAAAAATGACTCCTTATTTTCCAAAATAGTAATATAAACTCTTCTTAATAAATATAAGTCCCATGACATCTAATCTTTCCCTTCTAATCTTTAACATAGCCCTGTTCATCTATTTGCTTATTTCCCCTCTGTACTTATCCTTTGTAATCTTTCCTAATTTTCATGCTCATTCCATTAAAAAAATCCATTTCCATAAATTTCATCCTATTTTCATAAGATATTAATAGCAAAAATTTATTGATAACAGCTCATTCCCACATACAAAGGCATGAATACATGCACATACATGCACGTCTGTGCACACTCACATGTAAACACACATCCTTTTCCCATACAGTTAATTAATAACTAATTCATTCAGAGTGGCTAGCTTGGATCTGAGTGAGGCAGGAAGCTTCTATGGAAAGTTTCCTAAAATATTCCATTTCTAAGAATAGTTTGAATAAAATTTAAAAATCCCTTTGTTAATTGCATATCTTTTTCTTGTGTACATTACTTCTTTAGTCCTGGTGTCCTGTGGGTAATAGGCTGTGTTTTTTTTCAGGGGACTGATGATCTGTTTTATCTTTCAAGACCCAAAGACCCAAGCACTTTGAGCATTTAATATTGGTAAGGTTATAGTCTTCTAGATGTCCTTGGCAGATATTATTCAGTCTTACTTCTGGTAGATGTACCTTTCATAGTTGCCAGCTCTTGTTATAAGGAAGTGGCAGAAACAGGTTCCTAAGAGAAGAATGGGCTTTGACATCAAGAGACTTGTTTGAACCTGACTCCTTTCCTAGTTTTTAACTTTGGGTGAATTGTTTAAGCTGCCTGAACCTCTGCTTCCTCATCTGTAAAGTGATACATACCTCATGGAATTATTCTTCTCTAAGGGTTCCTCTCCTGCCTAATTCTACTGTTTACATATGTAAGCCTAATGTACGATACATGATGGTTTGCTTTGTAAACAGGGGTTAGAGGTGCTGACCCTCCCTCCACACAGTCAAAAATCCTTGTATAACTTTACAGTCATCCTTCTTTTTCTGCAATTCTGCATCCATGGTTTCAACCAACCTTGGATTGTGTAGTACAGTAGTACATGCTTATTTTAAAAAATCCACATATAAGTCAACAGGCGTAGTTAAAACCCGTGTTATTCAAGGGTCGAGTGTAGTTGTCTTTAGTATCTTGGGTTAGAAGTGTAGTTTCCTATAGTATCTTGGGTTAGTTTCTCTTCTTCCTCAAATGGATTTTGAGTTATTTAAGAGTAACGGTACTTTTATTTCTTCTTTGTCCTTCTCTGTGAAGTGCTTAACACATCAGTAGGCATGTCAGACTTGGTCCTCAACACCAGAGGAGAAAAATATAGTATACTCCTGATTATTATGAGACTTTAGTCAGTCTGTCAAAAATATTTGACTGCCATTGATGTTCCAGGAAGGGTGTTCTGGGTGTGGAGGATATATTGATAGATGTGAGTAAGACAAGTGTTTCTACTTTCAAGGAGTTAACATTGGATGAGGATAGAGACAGTTAAAAAAAAAAATTCAGATGCTGATAAGTGCTGTGGAGACAATGAGACAATATGCTTGAGGGTAATTGGCCTTGGCTGGGAAGGAGACATTTGAGTTAAAATGTGAATATTGAAAAGTGAGCCATGAGAAGATCTTAGAGAAGAGCATTCTAAGCAAAAGCAAGTGCAGAAGCCATGAAAAATAAGCTGACATGTTAGTGGAATGGTAAGAAGCAGGAAAAAGAGGATGGAGATAATAACAGAGAGGTAGGCAGGAGCCAGATTGTTTAGGGCCTTGTAGTCTAGAATGGAAATTTTGGACTTAATTTTAGTCGGAAGGCTTTAGAGAGAGCTTTAAGTGGAGATATGACATGATATGATTTACATTTTAAAAAGATAACTGGTTGCTATGTAGAAGATGGACTGTGCTATAAGAGTTAAAAATAGAGGTGGGAGACTAGTGAGAAAGCTGTTATTTTGTTCCAGGAGAGAGATGGAGGCAGCTTGGACTAAACAGTAGCATCACAGGTGGTGAACAGTAGATCTGAGGTATATTTTGGAGATAGAGCTGTTAGGACTTGCTGATAAAAGGTGTGAGGGAAAGA
>NW_006775899.1:266491-305952 GCF_000442215.2 Lipotes vexillifer
GGGAAAGAGAAGAATCAAGTAGATTCTTTAGATTGATGGTATAAGAAAGAGAGATTTTTTTAGGAGTGAAGTCCTAGAGAAGGAGACTAGGGATGAGACTGAGAGAGAAAGTGGAGAGAGTGGCCTTAGATAGAAGCAGTGACACTTCTAATTTAACAGAACCCCCCTGCCCCCACAGAATTTGTGGGTATAGATGCAATATAGTTTGGATCTGGGAGCGTGAAGATGAAGTAGTTTTCTCCTCCTCCTCCTCCTCCCCTCCTCCTCCCCCCACTGTATTCCCTTAGCAGAATAAAGCACTGTGTGCTGAACCCCTTCTCCAGCACGCCAACGTTGTTATCCCCCTTCTCCCAAGTAAGATTAAAATGAACAAGGATACAATACAATACAATTAAAATGAACAGAGAGACCGTCTGAGGGCTGTGTCTGGAACTTGGAAGGGGCATTCACTCATTTGCCTTGGTGAAGACAGGCATTTATATAAGGACAGATGACGCAGATATCTTTGGCCCCAGCTACATGTGAAGCTCTCAGTATCCTCTGTCTGCCCAGCCAGTGGCAAGGGGATCCCAAAGAACTGGGCCATGCAACCTGACCACCATGAACCGAAGTGGTTCCTTTTCATGACAGTGATCCAAATCATAGGTTTGCATAGGTATGCAAATTCTTTTAAAAATTATTTTAAGGTCTCCATTCTTTACAGCCTTTCATTTCTCTTCTAACAGTAAACTTGTGATTATTCATTCAATATTTATTGGGTACACATGAAATGGCAAGCACTATTTGCTGTGAACAGAATAACAGATTCACCCTTTAAGAAGTAACTGAGGGTTGAACCATTTAAAAAGTATATATTTAAAAAATGCTCTACATTACAATCTTGCTATTTAAAAAAGTATTTTATTATAAAAACAATATTAGGGCTTCCCTGGTGGTGCAGTGGTTGAGAGTCCGCCTGCCGATGCAGGGGACACGGGTTCGTGCCCCGGTCCGGGAAGATCCCACATGCCGCGGAGCGGCTGGGCCCGTGAGCAATGGCCGCTGAGCCTGCGCGTCTGGAGCCTGAGCTCCGCAACAGGAGAGGCCACAACAGTGAGAGGCCCGCATACCGCAAAAAAACAAACAAACAAAAAAAAACAATATTAAGAAAATTTTAAATCATCTGAAACATTTAAAAATGTAATGTGACTAGGAATTTACTTTTGTCTATTTTCTTTCTGTCTTTATGTACATATATAATTTTGATACGCTTTATTCATCAAGCTTGTATTGAGCACATACTATATCTGGATTTAATGCAAGACACTGGTGATATGGATGCAATCAAAACAGTCTCCATTTTCAAGGAGGTAGTAGTCTAATGAGGGAGACAGATACATGGCATGCATATTGCTATAAAGTAACAGAACCTTAAGGAAGCACAGAAGTCATCAAAAAGAAGGGTGAAATAGCACATTGTATCCAGGGAACTGGAAGCAGTTCCATAAGTGGAGTTGAGAAGTGTGAGGACAGCAGAGTAAGAGGAGGGGAGGCTGCAGGTCAGTGTCCAGCAAGCATGGCTCATGCCTGGGGTGCCCACATCATTTATCATCCTGGACCGTTTTGAAAGTGGAGGGGGTGCCAGTCATGAATATACCAGAAAACACGTGTAAACAGGACAGTTCTGGAATAACTAGGCTATATGGTCACCCTAATATAGGTCACATGAGACTTGCCCGGCTTCATGCGAGGACACTTGAGCTGGTTTCAGGATGAAGGATCAGAGTGCCAGGTCTGCATAGCTACTTCTCAGATACTTCCACTGTCACTCGATGACATTCTCCTTTCCAGTTTTTTAGAGAATAAACTAAGAAATCAAAGTTGTACACTGGAGAAAGCTGAATCATAAGCTGTCAGTGAGGGAAACCAAAATGGGAAACCTACTTCATGCAGCAGAATCAGCCCTCAAAGACTCAGAAATAGACAGTATCAAGCCAGAAACTACGGTAAAGGAAGATAATTAAAAAGCTGAGACCTTGTCATTAGAGTTGACAGGTAAAATACAGGACACCTAGATAAGTGTGAATTTCAAGTGAACAATGAATAACTTTTTAGTAGGAGTATGTTCCAAATATTGTACAGGATATACCTATAATAAAAAAGCATTCATTGCTCTCCCCCTCCTCCTCCCCCTCCTCCCCTCCCCCTCCCCTCTCCCTCTTCTTCCTTTTAACAAAAATGAGACTGGTTTTAAGTAGGCCAAAGAACTATGAGATAATGTTGTTGGGTGTATTACCTAAGGGATTTGAAGTTGCCAAGAATGCTGATAGAAGTGGTGGTGAAGGGAATATTTTAGCCTGTGAGTGACATCAGTGGATGAGGCAGTGTGACTAGGGCAGCTTGTGGCAAGATATGATGACATGTGCTTCAAAGAAGATGGGATCTTTGGAAGAGGAATGAGGAGAGATAGGTTGGAAACTGCACTAGGGAGCAAGAAGAAACCTCACTTCCACGCAATGTCTTATACACATGTGGTGTGGAAGAAAAAATAGCCTTACTTGGGAGCACTTCAGTAAGAGCCATGTCCTCAGGGGATGAGCAGGTAAGGTTTTAGTTTGAGACTATAGGTGAGTTTTCTAATCAAAATCAATGAACTATCAAATGCTCATTATGTGGCAGAAGCAAATGTTCTAAACTCCAAAACATGATTAACTCACATGGGCCTCACAATAATCTTATAGGTACTATTATTAATCCCACTTTATGAATGAGGAAATTGAGAAGTTAAGCAGTTTGCCTGCGGTCACACAGCTGTTAGTGACAGGGCTGGCAAACTTGGTTTCAGCCAGTGTTCCAAGCTTAACCATTGGTCTCTACCGCTGCTGATTTCCAACACATAGTGTTTAGGAGGGAAGTGAGGGATAGATGGTGGGACCAAATTAGAGGCTATGCAGTGTAGTATCAAATGAGCATTTTTATGTTGAAGGATGATTTGGGAAGCTTGGACTTATGATAGCAAGTTTGGTGAACAGGAGTTTGATGATCTTTTTCTATATTTTAGACCAAAGACTTGGGGGTGGTTTTGCTTACTGGAAGAAAGCGGGTAATGAAAATATTGAGGTAGCTGGTGACACCACTGAGAGGAGGTAGAAGGGCAATTGATAATCTATATTCTGGTAGCAGTGGCCTGCCATGTTATTATCTTGTAGGGAGCTCATTTGACAGTCTTGGGTGAACATAATATTGACCAGTTATCTCCCCGGCCCTGAAATTCAAGCATTGTTATAGTTCTCAACATCTGACGTTATTACGGCAACTGCTTTTGGCTGCAAGATTCAGAACAGTACTAATGACACATTTTTGATTTTAATATTAAAAAATTTCACATTTTTTTCACAAGGTTACTTGCAAACATTTTTAACAGTTTTTTCTTCTGATTATAAAAGTATTTTCTGTTCATTTTAGAAAATTTATAAGAATTTCACCACCCAGATAAATAAGAACATATTATATTTTTGCTTATTATATTTTAATATACTCATATCATTTATATAAAATAATAAAAAATTATATTCTATTGCATATAGTTTTCCATCTTTTTTTTTCACTTCACAGCTTTAAATTTCATGATTATTTCCCTAGGTCATTAAGTGATACTCTCAAATCTGATTCTTAAAGCCTGTGTAACTGGTTTGTTGAGTGGGCTGAATTTGGTAGCTTACAGCTAGGAAACTTTGCTTTATGCTTCAATCAGAATTTGTCTTTCAGGGATGAATGTCTGAATTAACCCTTAAAAAATGTCTCATTTTTCTTTCTAGCCTCCTTGTTAGGTCCCATTACTTTCAGGTTATTTTAAGCTGTAAGAATGGTCTCATTTTCAGGAATTAAAGTCCTGCCCAATCTAAACCAAAAACATCCAATTCACTGTTCTGTTTTCATCCAGCTCAGTCCTGACTCCAGGCTTAATTCCCTACAGTGGAAAATGTGGACTCCCTTTGTTCACCTTACTCTGCCTCAATTTTCTCTTCATTTTTCCTTCCTTTGCCTCTCTCTGCGTCTTCTGGGCCTTCCACAGAGGGAGTGGGGAGACATTTAAGGAAGAAGAACAGGTTTTTTTAACTTAATGTTCTTTGTATTTCTTTTCTTGGGACTCTTTGTAGTTCTTTCTTGGCTTCCGCTAGCTGGCCATTATGCACTCGGGTTCTTTGTAGAGCCTCTTGAAGACAACCTCCTTGCTACATCTGTAATGAGAGTTGCACTCTCTGCCTGACTGTTTGGGGATGCTCTAGCTCCTTTTCCCTACTACTCTCCTCATATACCTATAGCCTGTAACACTGAATGTCCATTTGCCTTGGTGGTAGTCAACTTTCCTTAGCGAAATTCCTACGAGATGGCTTGTTGTTTGGCTGCTCTCTTTTTTGTCCACTTGGGCAATGAGAAATATCATATATCTGTGACTTGTTCAACAGCAGATGTGCAGCTTCCTTGCTCAGTTACTACCCTCCTTTTCTTTTTGACCTCCTCTTTTCAGACTTTTCCAGGTATATATATAACAGTAACTAGACTCCAAAGGACATGCATCAGATTTCCCCAGGAACTCTCTCACCCTTCCTCTCTGGATGGACACTCTGAGATAGGCCTGAACTTTATGAGATGGGCATTTTGAGATGGGGCACTCTGCATTCTGCAGAAGCGAATTGCTGCAATCCCCTTCTTATAGCTCTTTAATCTCTGTAAGCAAAGAAAACCTTGGACTACCCACTCACTTGGCTTAATAGAGAAGAAACGTTTTCTTCACTATACTTAGGAGAGGAAAAGAGAAAACAGTGTTCTTTATATCTGTGAATTCTCTTTAGAGTATCCCCACCATGAATGTTTAGTCTTATCTTAAATAGCCTGAAGATAAAAGGTGAGGACTGATAGTTGAAGGACCAGTTTGATCAGCTCTTTGTAAATGCTGTAGGGATGTGTCTAGAAACTTTTCTCAAGGCTTATAGTTGAAATTATGAGACAACAAGAAAAATTCCATTCTTTATCTTGTTATAACTGCTAGCATTTTATTATATGAATTAGTAGAGTGATTTCATAGTAAATATTGCTGGTCAGTATGGCTTCTTCACAAAGGAACTCCAATTAACTCCCAAGGGAGTGGTGAAAAAGAGGAACTGTTTATACTACAGGAATGAAAGTTAGAAGACCTGGGATTCAGCCCTGCTTCCCTCAGTAACTACATGAGTTATATTAGGCAAATCACATATTTTCTTTTGGTCTCATATTTAAAATGAAAGTTAGACCAAAGGATTTCCTCCAAGTTCCTTCTAGCTCTAAAACTGATGAATCAGTTTCCAAAGTATTCCTACTACTACACCACTCTAGGAACTTGTCAACAGATTATCCATGGAAGTGGAACTTTCAGAATAGAGCCATTACCATCCCATCCCATCCCATTCCATTACCATCCCATCACCATCCCATCACCATCCCATCTCATCCCATTCCATCCAATTACCATATCATACCATACCATTACCTTACCGTTACCATCCCATCCCATTACCATACCATATCATACCATTACCATTCCATACCATTCCATTCCATTCCATACCATACCATACCATATCATTCCCATTCCCATACCTTACCTTTCCTTTTCTTTCTTTTCCTTTCCATTAATTTATTTTTTCATCAGTTGATTCATTTAACAAATACTACTCTATTTACTCATATGAATCCATTCATCGCACCAATTTCACATACAAGGTAGGTAAAGTACCTTTTTCTCTAAAGAGAGGAGAAAATAACCACAGTTTGAGAAACTAGTTGTGCAAATAGCAAATAAAGTAACAGATGTAGATTCTAAGTATAGTTCCTGGTACATACTAGTTGCTTAACAAGTATTAAGGGCAATTAAGCCAGTTGAACATATCCTTGGAATTCTACTAATTATGCTATATTATTGCTAAATTCTTGGTGATTCATGGGTGCTCTAGCGCTTTATTAATAAAATATAATTATGAAATATTATCATCATCATAGACATTAAGCAGCTAGCTCTTGTTTCAAAACCAGACCTTTCTTTTACTTATTAATGGCTAATTCTCACTGATGCTACTGTTGATGCTTGAGTATTCACTGTTCATTGAAGAACATTCTGAATTAAATGGCTTTGGTTCATAGTTTTTGTTGCCTCTGTAGTTTCCAGGATATCCCAAATGCCCTCATGTTTATGTGTTCAGGTGAGGTATTATAATAAGATATTAGGATCAACAATGAATTTATAGAATACCCCAGGAAACCCTATACTGTTTTCATATATCAGATATCCAAATTAAGGGAAGTAGTACTTGCATCATTGGAGGACTAATCATCACTGATGATCATCATTGATCATCAACATCATCATTGACTGATCATCAGTATGTGCTATGCTTTTCATTACTCAGTGTGTCACTACAAGTATGTGTGTTATTCCTACTGAATTAGTAACTAGGTAGGCCTCAAAACTATTACTAATTATCTTTGCTCAGATATAGATTAGACCAGGGGCCCCCAACCGGTTACCAGTACTGGTCCGCGGCCTGTTAGGAGCCAGGTTGCACAGCAGGAGGTGAGCTGTGGGCAAAGCAAGCAAAGCTTCATCTGCCACTCCCCATCACTTGCCATCACTCGCATTACTGCCTGAACCATTGCTTGCATTACAGCCTGAACCATCCCCGCCCACCAACTCCTGTCCATGGAAAAATTGTCTCCCATGAAACCTGTCCCTGGTGCCAAAAAGGTTGGGGACTGCTGATTAGACCTTTTCTGGGTGCTATTCTGTCTACAGCTACCTTTTGCTCATTTATTTCTTTCTTTATTTAAAAATATATTTATTTATTTGGCTGTGTCAGGTCTTAGTGGCGGTGCGTGGGCTCTTCGTTGTGGTGCGTGGGCTTCTCTAGTTGTGGCCCGTGGGCTTCTCTAGTTGTGGCCCGTGGGCTCTAGTGCACGCAGGCTCAGTAGTTGCAGTGCATGGGCTCTCTAGTTGTGGTGCGCGGGCTCAGTAGTTGCGTCACGTGGGCTCTCTACTTGTGGCATGCAGGCTCTAGAGCGCGTATGCTTAGCTGCCCCACGGCATGTGGGATCTTAGTTCCCCGACCAGGGATCGAACCCACATCCCCTGCATTGGAAGGTGGATTCTTAACCACTGGACCACCAGGGAAGTCCCCCCTTTGCTCATTTAAATGATAGAATTAGACATTGCACAGAAGAGGGACCTAACTGGATTCCAGGCAGTGTTTGTCATTCCATGTTCATGTATAGATGTGTTGTTTCCAGTGTCTTATATCTATACTATTTTTTCCATCCCTTTGCCACCAACCTAGTGTCCAGGTTTTAAATTATTTAATGCCTGAACGATTATAATGATGTTTTAATTAATGTTGTGGACCAGTGTGATATGACCATTCTGAAGAGCAAAACTTCCTTCCATGATGATCTGACTATCAAATCTAGAGTTATTAAGGATTGTTTTGTTGGATGTAGCCTTTTCAGAACTCAACAGGTGACAAGTTGAAGGAAACAATACCTTTACATTTGCAAAGTAATACGAAGAAGCATCACAGCACTTTCCCCTTACAAGTTAAAAAATAGCCAGCTAGTACATTTTTTCATTCTTTGTTTTGTAATATAATAAAAATAGATCAAAATTTTGTAAAATCTGAAAAACTACAAGTGCAAGTATCATTGATATTAGAAAGTATAATCATAACTGAATAAAATTTTATCCACTTGAGAATTTCATGCAATCTTTACATGGTTTTAGTATTATTAGATGTTATATACATGCTTAATGTTTTTTCCACAATTTAATACTGTAATATTTTTTCATTACTCTGCCCCTTAATACAGTGTCTTCTGGTACTTATGTTTTTAAAATTTCTTTTCAGAATGTTCTGGTTGTTGCCAAATCCTGCTGCTTCTTTCTCACTGATGTCTCTTATATTGTACTTTTTTCCTCGCATGCCCCTAGTAATTCACATTGTCTTTACTCTAGTTCTTTACTATTTACATGGTCTTTACTATTTAATGACTGACCTTTTGCTATAGTTTTTTTCTCTAATGGTAGTAATAACTAACATTTGTATGGTTCTTTGCAGATTTGGAGTAAATCCTCATTAGGAGCCTTCAGTCAGCTTATTACTATTTTAAAGATGACAAAACATAGACTCTGTGTCAGAGAATAATAAGTAAAAGAGCAGGGACTAGAACCAGGTATTCTGACTTCCAGTCACATGCTCTTTCTATTATGCCCTCTGCCTTATTTATGTTCCTTTCTAATCTATTTCATTGCTATCAGATTATTCTTTCCTAAAGCACTTCTTTGAACACATTTCTATCTCTACTCTTTGAAGTTAGGCTGCTTAACACTTGCATATTATCATTACCTCAGACTCTAGGACAGATCCTGTTCTTAAACACCAGGCAGCTCAGAAGATCAGTTTTGTCGTATTTTTTTAATTTTTCATTTCTAATATTTAGTACAGACATAAGCTTTTTTTGCTGAATGAATTGAACCTTTATTACTAGGCTTTTAGTAGCTTGATTCCAGGAACTGAGCCCTGCCTTGATCACTATTCCAGTAGTTTGTATTCTGTCTTGTTGATCCATGTGTCTTAGTTACTGCCTTTGTTTACTGCTTAGTTCATCATTAAACTGTCTCTTGAGCTAATATCAATGACAAAAGCAACACTTGTATTCACAGAATGTTTAGCACAGACTCCTGTAAGCAGTTGTTTTTGTTTTATTTCATAACTGGAGCAGTGTCTAGAACAGTGATTAATTCAGGAGAGAACTCCAATAAATATTTATTGACTGACTCTATAACCTTTTGTTATAAAATAAATCTTTGTGATTGACTCTGATACCTGCCAACATAAGCAGACTATGTCTGCTTAGACTTCTGCCTGTTGCTTGCCCTCATATTCTTGCTGTTGTTCTCTACCTCCTGCCAGGCCTACCTATTATCACTTGCCTACATGCATGGATTTTTTCCTATTGTGTGGTACTGCCAACACCGCCTGATTATCAAGTCCTCATGTATCTATTTGGTCTTTAGGTCATATGTTTAACTGTATTAGATGTTTACCAAGCCTGTGTAGAATTCTTTAAGAGCTGTTTAGAAGCTTTTTAAATTGTTTCTTAAAAAATGATTTTCTGTGTTTGGAATACATAGTTGTTAACCAAATACCAGCTAGATCTTTTGACAATAGAGTACCAGAGACAGTGATGTAATAGCAGTTAGCAGTTTCCTAGTGATCATTTTTGGTCTGCTTACTGCACAGCTGCACTTCTCTCACTGAATAAACTGTGAGGGAAGACAGCATAAAAAGGGCAGTTGAGTGAAGCATAAGCTTTATATTACTATCCCCAGCAATAGGAAAAATAATTATGTCTAAATCTTCAAGTAAAATATATTAAGTCTATAGAATGATTTAGAATGTTTCTGCTAATATGTAAAGAAAAAGAAAATATCAATTCATATATCCATGATTTTTATTTTAAAGGAGGTTGAGCCATCCAAACCAGGCCGCAAAAGTGATGCCAAATTTTAAGATAAGATGGTCCAAAATGATAATCTTATAAATTTTAGTCAATCTGTTATGTATACC
This sequence comes from Lipotes vexillifer, assembly GCF_000442215.2. Taxonomy (NCBI): domain Eukaryota; kingdom Metazoa; phylum Chordata; class Mammalia; order Artiodactyla; family Lipotidae; genus Lipotes; species Lipotes vexillifer. The sequence goes on from NW_006775899.1 coordinate 276,124, forward strand.
ATGTTTTCTTTTAAGGTTCTTATAGAGTAGAGATTTAGTTAAACTTGAGTACATCTGAACCCTTTGTGAAATCAAGCATATAATAGCTTATGTCCATTTTGTGGGTGTTGATGCAATAGTTTTATTAGCTTCAACAAATAGGTTTATTGTTTTCATTGTATGGCATTTTGTTGATCTTATCTGTCAGGGCAAATTTACATCTTCCTATGGGAAAATAATTCTGACATATTTACATTTTAATATAGCTTTAATTCTGTATGTCACATTTAATGGTCTTATTTATCATTATGGCAATAAAAAGGATATGGCCTGAATATATTTTTGTATCCTATGTTATGTATATGATTTTTTTCAGTTCCTATTTTATCACCAGTTTTGAAGTAATCTGAATTAGTGATTCCTTGTAGGACTTCAAAATGATTATCCATTAGAACTGATTTTGTTCTCTTAGATCAAAGAAGTGGGGTATGACAGTAGGCATCTGTTTGGACACACTTTCTTCTTGTCCCTGAAGAACCTGCCTGTTCAAAGGGACTCAAGGATTAGATGTTGATGTTTTGTTTAGTGGAATAGCATTGAATAGGCAGGAGCAGGAGGGAAGAATTAACCAATTGTTTCCAAAATTGGGGTAAGAAACTGGGCATGCAATATAAATTACTAATTTATCTGTTTAAACTAGAAATGAAGATTTTTAGATACTACTGTGTCAAGAGGATGAAATTTTACTTATTCTTTTTTTTTTTTTTTTTTTTTTTTTTCGGCCTCTCACTGTTGTGGCCTCTCCCGTTGCGGAGCACAGGCTCTGGACGCGCAGGCTCAGCGGCCATGGCTCACGGGCCCAGCCGCTCCGCGGCATGTGGGATCCTCCCGGACCGGGGCACGAACCCGTGTCCCCTGCATCGGCAGGCGGACTCTCAACCACTGCGCCACCAGGGAAGCCCTACTTATTCTTTATGGTCTATTCTCAGATGCCATATTAATTTTTTTAAGAAGTTCAGAGAGGTCAAGATTGATGTTTGCCCTGTAAAATAGAGGAAGCATTCCTAAAAGATTTCCTGACCTTAAATTTATTGTGTGCTTTTTGTATGCTAAAAATGTAAAAGCATGCATGTTTTTAGATCATTTTGAATGGTATTTATTGAATTGCTTCTATATACAATTTATTGTGATGGATTAAAAAGAATCACTGTAAGGCATAACATTTCAAATATCAGTATGCATTCCAGTCACTTGAGGATCAGTTAAAATGCAGATTTTAATTTAGTAGTGGTGCAAGGCCTGAGACTTTGCATTTCTAACAAGCTCCCCCAGTTGACAGTCATGTTGCTGGTGCATGGGTAGCAAGTCAGAAGGTATAGGTTATGTCATTAAATACCTGACATTGTTATTGAAAAATTAGTGTTTATACATGTGAAATATTTAAAAAGTACTTCAAGATAAGAGGTGATTGAAAGCTAAAGGAGACATGGACAATATTTAGTCTAAAAGTTGAGGGGAAGCTGAGATCTAATTAGGGACTACTCCATGGTAAAGCCAAGGTTAAAAGCTGGGACTTGAAGGGAGACAGGAATTGGTGGAAAGGCAAAAGGGAAGGCTTTACATAGAACACAGCAGTGTTACGGATGAAGATGAGTCTGAATGAGGGCAGTGACTTTTCAGAGCAGGGAGAAGCATTTTTCCTCTTTTTCTCTCTCCCCCTAGCTTCTAAGGTATGAGAATTTGGTGTGAGGGGAGGGAGGAGAGGGAGCTCTGTAACTTGTTTAATTTTCCAATATTCATGAGTTTTAAAGTTATGTGTTGTTTATTTCTAGTTTAATTCCACTCTGGTCAGAGAATATACTTAGTATGATTACAGTTCTCTGAAATTTGTAGAGACTTGCTTTATGACCCAGCAGATGGTCTGTTTTGGTAAATGTTACATGCACACATAACAAATGTTTATTCTACAATATTTGCCTTTAGTGTTTTATAAATATCAACTAGGTCAAGATAACTAACAGTATTGCTTAAATCTTCTAAATCTTTACTGTTTAAAATCTGCTTGTTCTGTTAGTTACTAAGAGATGTGAATTAACATTCTCCAACTATGATAATGAATTTATTGATTTTCCTTTTCTGTCAATTTTTGCTTTTTATATTTAAAGCCATATTATTGGGTGGAGACATTCAGGATTATTATATTTTCTGGTTTTATTGATCTTTTTATTAGTTTTTTGCTGCTGTAACAAGTTGCCACAAACTTAGCAGCTTAAAACAATGCAAATTAATATTCTTACTCTTCTGGGGGTCAGAAGTCCAAAATAGGTTTCACTGGGTGGAAACCAAGGTGCTCCAGAAGCTCTAGAGGAGAATTCCTTTCCTTGCTTTTTCTAGCTTCTACTGCTGCAATCCTTATTTTCTTTGGCTCCTTGCCCTTTCTCCATCTTCAAAGCCAGCAGAGTAACATCTTCTATCTCTGTTTTCATCTTCACATTGCCTTTTCTCTGAAGACTCTTGTGATTAGATTATGCCTACATGATGTAATGCAGGACATCTGATACCTGGTAATGTAGGAAAATCTTTCGTCTCAAGATCCTTAATTTAGTCACATTTGCAGCATCCCTTTTTGCCACATAAGGTAACATTTTCACAGGTTCTGGAAATTAGGAAATGGACATTTTGGCGTAGGCATTGTTCTATCACAGTCCTATAATCATTATGAAATATTCCTCTGTATCTTTAGTACTATTTCTTGCCATACACTCTACTTTATTTGCTTAGGGTTCACTGAGTTCCTTAAATCTCTGAGCTTGTCTTTTAATAGTTTTGGAAACTTCTTGGCGGTTATCTTCTCCAGTATTGCTATTGTCTCATTTTCTTGCTCTTCCCCTTCTGGGACTCCAATTACATGTATGTTATATATTGAGAGTGTTCCATATCTCCTTTATGCTCTGTTCTCTTCTCATTCTCTTTTCTTTCAGTGCTTCAGATTGGATATTTTCTATTGATCTGTTTTTGAGCTAGCCAAACATGTCTTCTTTGTCCAAGCTGCTACTAAACCTATTTAATTAGTTTCTGATTTCAGATATTGTATTTTTCAATTATAGATTATTCATCTTTTTTTTTTTTTTTTTTTTTTTGTGGTATGCGGGCCTCTCACTGCTGTGGCCCCTCCCGCCGCGGAGCACAGGCTCCGGATGCGCAGGCCCAGCGGCCATGGCTCACGGGCCCAGCCGCTCCGCGGCACGTGGGATCCTCCCGGACCGGAGCACGAACCTGTGTCCCCTGCATCGGCAGGCGGACCCCCAACCACTGTGCCACCAGGGAAGCCCAGATTATTCATCAATTTTTTAAAATTCAAATTCTCTCTTGAAATTCTCTCTTTTAATCTATTTAATTTGTCTTTTCTTCTCTTTTCTTTAATATATATGTAATAGTTATTTTAAGATCCTCCTAGCTAACTACAACATCTTGATCATCTGTTGATTTGTTTCCATTATCCATTTTTTCTCTTGATTAATGGTTACATTTTCCTTCCTCTATTCATGTCTTGACATTATTGATTGTATGCCAGATATAATGTGTAAAAGACCAGTAGAAGATTTTTGTTTGTTGTTTTGAAATGGGCCATGGATTAAGAAAGGTTGAGAATCATTGTGAATAGTATAGTGTAGGGATGTAAGGACACTGGCCTATTGCTTGTGAAGGAATTGGGTAGGGAATATTTGTTAAAATGAATAGTTGAGTGGAGCCAGATTGTGGGATTTTCTCTAGAACTGAGAGATTGAGTAAACCGTAACCTCGAGTAAGTTACTCAACTTCATGATGCTTTGGTTTCCTCTTTAAAATGAGATAATTACAGTATATATCCCACAGAGTTATTGTGAGGGTTAAATGAGTATGTCTGGCAGCACAGTAAGTGTTCCATATGTGTTCTTTGAGAACTGAGGATAGAGTATCGGATTTGGTTACATGGTAGTCATTAGTGTATTTGGTTACCTGATAGTCATTAGTGTATTTGTCAAGTGGGTTTTCAGGGCATAATGGTGACAAATGCCTGAATAGAGGAGGTTCAGGAGAGAATGAGGAATTAGAGACAGTAAGGATTGGCTACTGTTTTGAGATTGCTGTAATGGGAATTAGAAAAATGTGGTAGGCAGAGGAAGATATGAAGGTAAGGGATGGATTTAAGGTATGATAATAATTATGATCATAATAATCTTCACAGAAACTCTGTAAAGTAGGTACTATTTTTACTCCCAATGAGTCTGAGGCATAAAGATAAGAATGCAATTATAAAATATTTGTATGCTGAAAATGATCTAGTAGGGAGGGAAGAATGCAGGATTTGAAGGGATATTTCCAGGAATAAAGTTTTCAAGTAAGTGAGAAATGATGGAATGCAGGTGTAAGTGGAGGAATTGACCTTTGATAGAAACAGGCAATGTGCATTCATTTTAACAGCAAAGTATATGTTTAGATCTGGGAGTGGGAAAATACTTAAGATTTATTCTGACAGTTTGTACTTTCTCACTGAAATGAGAAACAAGGGGATCAGCTTAGAGTATGGTTGGAAATATTGGAGGAGAAGAAATAGTTATTTTGGAGACTGGGTGAGTGAATTAACTTGGGTATAGATGAGCCCTTCGGTAGTGCTGAAGGGCTCATTTGAAGATTGTGATCATAAATTTAAAGTGGGGATTGTGGAGACTATAGAGGAAAGGGAGATAGGGAGCTCAACATCTTTGAGAAGGAATAAAAGGCGAATTAACCTGATTAAGCCAAGAAAGGAATAAGACAGTCTTTTCCCTTGAAAAGCTTAAAGTCTACCTACCAAGTTAAGTGATCCACACCTAAAAAGAACACATAAATAAGCAAAAGATAAATGCCAGATAGATTACCTAGACCTCAGGTTTTGTCCCTTCAAGGGAGAGACACTTTGGGCGACAATGGGTGGCTTTAGTGGGAAATGATCGTTGTTTGGTCATTAAAGTGTGTGTAGATGCTAATATATAGGATAAACATTTAGCATCTCTTTGGTTTTAGTATTGTGCTTTATTCACCCAGAGTCTTTGAATTCCTTTTCTATGGATTCTACTTCCTGTGTAGTTCGGTGGATAGAAACACTGATTTGTCCATTTCCTTCTGAAGATAATACAACATTACAGTCATCCTTAAAGGAAATATCATCATACTGTAATGGCCTTGAATTATCTTCATTTTCATTTTATGTACCAAATATATTGCTTGAAAAATTGTTGAAACTTGGTAATATTATTTTTTAGAGGTTTTTTTGGGGGGGTGATGTTAGGGAGTAAAGGAATAATTTTTTTTAACAGGCTATGTTCTGTAACTTCAGATTTCTGTTGGAACTTACAGGAGTGTTTTTTTGAGTATTCTAAGCTTTCTTTGACTTGAACAAGAAGTGTGGCCAGGAAGGAAATATATAGAAACATACTTTACATATGAAATAAAGAAAATGTTTTTTGTATACAAAATAAAATATTAATTAGTCACATAATTAATATAATGATAGGTTTATAATTATCTTGTTACTATTTTATCCATTATTTGAGTGAATTTATTATTTTTCTTATTGCACAGTTTTTTTTTCCTTATGGCCTAGTTAAGAATGACCAACTCCATGTTTTCAGTCATTTCAGTGAACAGGAGGCCTTCTGTTTCAAACAGAGAAACTTCTGTTAGTAACAGACATGCAACAATAATGTGGGGCTTTTCTTAGTAGTTTGTTTTGGAACTTTATATACACTTTTATAAAGCAGCTGCAAGGAAAAGTGTGTGTAGGTTTTTGTTTCTTAAATGTTAATGTAAGGACTATTTAAAGAACTGTATGAAGCTTTTCAGCAGTGCTTTTATTTGACTATTTAAATTTTTTTGCATTTCAGTTTTACTAGATGACTACAATTTTACAAAAGATCCTAGATATTTTTATTATATAAACAAATGTATGTTTTATACAGATATCCTTAAAAATGTTGTAATTATTTTGGTAAAGATATATTTTTTGGACAATAAATTCTATATATTTTTCCAATTTATCTTTTAAAATAACATTTAATATTAAGACAATTTAAAAAGTAAATTCTCAACTATAATTTTATTACCTAAATAGCTTTAAATTATCCATTATATATTTTAATAGCATCCACTATCTATTTTTTAATTTAAAAAAACCTTTTGAAACATTAGTTTACATAAGCAGAATTTGTTTAACACTGCATTTGAAATTTGTGTTGACTAAGTAAGGAATATATGATATTTGGGATAGTATAGATTTTGCTCAAATAGCATGTTGGTATTAGTAATTTTATATTTAATTTGCCAAGAAGAACTCTTAAAATTCCATTATTTTCTTTGTATTGTATTTATATAAAATTCAATTTAGAAATGTAAGAATTCTCATTTATTATTGAAATTATAGAAAGCATACTTGCAGAACTATTGACTACAGATTTTTATCTTGTTATCTGTATCATGAACCATGATGGTAGTATTACATTGCAAGGAGTTGGTGGCATTTATGCTAAATTGTTTTCTTTCAACAGAAAAGAGGATTTTTATATTAATGGCCCAAAATGCTTACTGCATATTTCCCAATTGCTTTTGGATGTGGTTTTTAGTTATGATAAAGAGTAACAACTAAGATTATTTTTAGCACTACATAAGTTGTGAAACTAATTTATTCTTTTTTAATTAAGCATGTTATTTAACAGGTTATTCTTAATTAAAAATTATTTTTAAAGGAGCTGGAAAATGCAGTTATTATTTTATGTGATGTTTTATTTTCTAATCAAAACACCTCTTTTTCCTAATCTTATTTGCTAGTAAAGTCAGAAGGATAAGGTGATCTTTTGCCATAGGTTAGTGGCTCTTATATTTTAATGTGTGTAAAAATCTCCCGTGTGCCTGACAAATTTGTAGATTCCTGAACTCATCCCTCTAGAAATCAGATTTACAAGTCAGTATGTTTAACATGCTCCTAAGTGATTAGGATATATCTGCTTCTTTGAGAAACTTTGGCCAGGTGGTGTTCTGCAGCATTAACTCAATTCTCATTACATCTTCAACACTAGTCTGCAAAGGAGTAAGACTTTGCTATTAAGCTGAGATTGCCTGAAAACCTTACATGGATAGAAGGTATTTTAGCTATTTTAAAAGTTTTGGAAGTTGAAATAAGAAGTTCTTATTTTTTTGTAACAAAACTTCTTTTGTAAGAACTTATTGTAATTGATTACAATACATTATGCATTCGTATAGAGTTCTACAATTGAATAGACACTATTACATTTTTTGCCATTTAATCTTCATAACAAGCCTGTGAAGTAGGTAAAACAGGTATTTTTATCTTAATTTTTGTGTTGGGAAACAGGCTAGTAAAAGTTAAGTGACCTGCCCTAGGTAGCTAAGAAACAGTTGAGCTTGACTAGAATGTAGGTCTTGACCCCTAGACCAGGGCTCTTTCCATGATATCACACCATATAAGCTATATAGAATTGAAGAGTTAAAAATATATATATATGTGTTTATATGTGTGTGTGTTTGTGTATACTTACGTGTACAAGCATATCATTTTATTGCAATTTGCTTTATTGTATTCACAGATATTGTGTTTTTTATAAATTGAAGATCTGTGGTAACACTGCATCAAGCAAGTCTATCAGCGCTATTTTCCCAACAGCATTTGCTCACTTCGTGTTCCTTTGTCACATTTTGGTAATTTTCACAATATTTCAAGCTTATGCATTACTATATTTGTAATGGTGGTCTGTGATTAGTGATCTTTTATGTTACTACTACAACTGGCTGAAAACTAAAATGATGGTTAGCATTTTTTAGCAATAAAATATTTTTTAATTGAGGTATTTACATTGTTTTTTAAAAAATGTCCATGGGTTTTATTTTTTATTAACATTTTTATATTTATTTATTTGGCTGTGTCAGGTCTTAGTTGTGGCACATGGGATTTTTAGTTGCAGCATACGGGATCTTTAGTTGTGGTATGTGAATTCTTAGTTGTGGGATCTAGTTCCCTGACCAGGGATTGAACCCGGGCCCCCTGCATTGGGAGTGCAGAGTCTTAGCCACTGGAACACCACGTTAGTCCTTACACTGTTTATTTATTTATTTATTTATTTTTAATGAAAAGTTTTTAAAAAAAATATTTATTTATTCTTTTTTTTTTTCATTTTTGGCTGCATCAGGTCTTAGTTGAGGCATGCGGGATCTTTCATTGTGGTGCATGGGCTCTTTGCTGCGGTGCACGGGCTTCTCTCTAGGGACGAATGGGCTACAGAGCATGTGGGCTCTGTAGTTTGCAGCACGTGGACTCTCTAGTTGAGGCATGTGGGCTCAGTATCTATGGCAGTGGGCTTAGTTGCCCCATGACATGTCGGACCTTAGTTCCCTGACCAGGGATCGAACCTGCGTCCCCTGCATTGGAAAGTGGATTCTTTACCACTGGACCACCAGGGAAGTCACCTTACATTGTTGTTTGTTTTCTTTTTTAATCTCTTTTTTATTAATAGTTATATATTTCATATATATTAGTGTATATATGTCAATCCCAATCTCCCAGTTCATCCCACCACCCCCCTGCCCCTTACATTGTTTTTTTAAACATAATACTATTGCAAACTTAACAGACTATAGAATAGTGTAAACATAACTTTTATGTGCACTAGAAAACAGAAAAATTTGTATGATGTGCTTTATTGGCTTTATTGTGGTGGTCTGGAGCCAAACCTGCAATATGTCTGAGGTATGCCTGTATACCTATTGTACAACTATGTATATACACATACATTACATCATCAGACATGGTTGAAGTTCTCTAATTAGAAAAGTTAACATGCTGATTAGATTTTAGCACGATTTTAGACACTAAATATGCTTTATCTTACAAACTCTAGACTGGTCTGTATAAGGGCATGGATTGTGTATTTTATGTCTTTGTATTCTAATTGCCTACCTTACTCTTTTTTTTTTTTACTTAAAATTTACTTTTATTTTTACCATCTTTATTGGAGTATAAATGCTTTACATTCTTGTGCTAGTTGCTGCTGATAACAAAGTGAACCAGCTATATGTATACATATATCCCCATATCCCCTCCCTCTTGCATATGCTTCCCACCCTCCCTATCCCACCCCTCTAGGTGGTCACAAAGCACTGAGCTGATCTCCCTGTGCTATGCGGCTGCTTCCCACTAGCTATCTGTTTTACATTTGGTAGTGTATATATGTCCATGCCACTCTCTCACTTCGTCCCATCTTACCCTTCCCCCTCCCTGTGTCCTCAAGTCCATTCTCTACGCCTGCATCTTTATTCCTGTCCTGCTCCTAGGTTCTTCAGAACCTTTTTTTTTTTTCTTTTTTTAGATTCCATATATATGGGTTAGCATACAGTATTTGTTTTTCACTTTCTGACTTACTTCACTCTATATGACAGACTCTAGGTCCATCCACCTCACTACAAATAACTCAGTTTCGTTTCTTTTTATGGCTGAGGAATATTCCATTGTATATATGTGCCACATCTTCTTTATCCATTCATCCAATGATGGACACTTAGGTTGTTTCCATCTCCTGGCTATTGTAAATAGAGCTGCAGTGAACATTGTGGTACATGACTCATTTTGAATTATGGTTTTCTCAGGGTATATGCCCAGTAGTGGGATTGCTGGGTCATATGGTAGTTCTGTTTTTAGTTTTTTAAGGAACCTCCATACTGCTCTCCATAGTGGCTGTATCAATTTACATTCCCACCAACAGTTCAAGAGGGTTCCCTTTTCTCCACACCCTCTCCAGCATTTATTGTATGTAGATTTTTTGATGATTGTCATTCAGACCAGTGTGAGGTAATACCTCACTGTAGTTTTGATTTGCATTTCTCTGATGATTAGTGATGTTGAGCATCCTTTCATGTTTGTTGTCAATCTGTATATCTTCTTTGGAGAAATGTCTGCTTAGGTCTTCTGCCCATTGTTGGATTGTGTTGTTTGTTTTTTTGGTATTGAGCTGCATGAACTGCTTGTAAATTTTGGAGATTAATCCTTTGTCAGTTGATTCGTTTCAAATATTTTCTCCCATTCTGAGGGTTGTCTTTTCATCACGTTTATGGTCTCCTTTGCTGTGCAAAAGCCTTTAAGTTTCATTTGGTCCCATTTGTTTATTTTTGGTTTTATTTCCATTTTCTAGGAGGTGGGTCAAAAAGTATCTTGCTGGGCTTCCCTGGTGGCGCAGTGGTTGAGAGTCCGCCTGCCGATGCAGGGGACACGGGTTCGTGCACCGGTTCGGGAAGATCCCACATGCCACAGAGCGGCTGGGCCTGTGAGCCATGGCCACTGAGCCTGCGCGTCTGGAGCCTGTGCTCTGCAACGGGAGAGGCCACAACGGTGAGAGGCCCACGTACTGCAAAAAAAAAAAAAAAAGGATCTTGCTGTGATTTATGTCATAGGGTGTTCTGTGTATGTTTTCCTCTCAGAGTTTTATAGTGTCTGGCCTTACATTTAGGTCTTTGATCCATTTTGAATTTATTTTTGTGTATGGTGTTAGGGAGTGTTCCAATTTCATTCTTTTACATGTAGCTGTCCAGTTTTCCCAGCACCACTTATTGAAGAGGCTGTCTTTTCTCCATTGTATATTCTTGCCTCCTTTATCAAAGATAAGTTGACCATATGTGTGTGGGTTTCTCTCTAGGCTTTCTATCCTGTTCCATTGATCGGTATTTCTGTTTTTGTGCCAGTCCCATACTGTCTTAATTACTGTAGCTTTGTAGTATAGTCTGAAGTCAGAGTGCCTGATTCTGCCAGCTCCATTTTTCTTCCTTAAGATTGCTTTGGCTATTGGGGGTCTTTTGTGTTTCCATACAAATTGTGAAAGTTTTTGTTTTAGTTCTGTGAGAAATGCCATTGTAGTTTGATAGGGATTGCATTGAATCTGTAGATGGCTCTGTGTAGTGTAGTCATTTTCACAATGTTGATTCTTCCAATCCAAGAACATGGCATTATCTCTCCATCTGTTTGTATCATCTTTAATTTCTTTCATCAGTGTCATAGTTTTCTGCATACAGGTCTTTTTCTCCTTAGGTAGGTTTATTCCTAGGTATTTTATTCCCTTCGTTCCAATGGTAAATGGGAGTGTTTCCTTAATTTCTCTTTCAGATATTTCATCATTAGTGTATAGGAATGCAAGAGAGTTCTGTGCATTAATTTTGTATCTTGCTACTTTACCAAATTCAGTATGATACACCATATTAACAAATTGAAGGATATAAACCATATGATAATTTTAATAGATGCAGGAAGAGCTTTCAGCAAAATTCAACACCCATTTATGATAAAAACTCTCCAGAAAGTAGGCATAGAGGGAACTTACCTCAACATAATAAAGGCTATATATAACAAACCCACAGCCAGCATCATTCTCAGTGGTGAAAAACTGGAACCATTTCCACTAAGACCAGGAACAAAACAAGGTTGCCCACTCTCACCACTGTTAATCAACATAGTTTTGGAAGTTTTAGCCACAGCTATCAGAGCTGAAAAAGAAATAAAAGGAATCCAAATCGGAAAATAATAAGTAAAACTGTTACTACAGATGACATGATACTACACATAGAGAATCCTGAAGATGCTACTAGAAAATTATTAGGACTAATCAGTGAATTTGGTGAAGTAGCACGATACCTTATTTGCAGAGAGAATCCAGGTGTTCAACAAATGTTTGATGAATTAACAGTTGGTTAAATGAAAGACATTTAGGTGTCAAGAGGGAGTGTTTGAAGGATTTTGGTTTATATTCCTTTTTGTTTGTTTGTTTTGTTTGTTTTTTGCAGTACGCGGGCCTCTCACTGTTGTGGCCTCTCCCTTTGCGGAGCACAGGCTCCAGACGCGCAGGCTCAGCAGCCATGGCATAGGGGCCCAGCTGCTCCGCGGCATGTGGGATCTTCCCAGACCAGGGCACGAACCCGCGTCCTCTGCATCGGCAGGCAGACTCTCCACCACTGCGCCACCAGGGAAGCCTGGATTTTGGTGTATATTCTTGTCTTAAAATGGGAATGGCTCACTGTTGGGCTCTTGATTTTTAATTTGGGATGACACACATTCTTGAATCATGAATACATATATAAAGCCAGTTCTCACAAGCAGATGTCAAATAGTGCTTCAAGAAGCACAACAATCATATGATAGTAGTATTTTTTTTTTGTAATTAATCATAGAGTATTTTATAGTTTTCAAGTCATAGGCACACATTTTTTAGTAATATAATGTGTGTTACCATGGTAGTACTAAATTTTCATTTGAGGTGAAAGGGACTCCTTTTATTTTAGAAGTCTCAGAACCCCTGAGAGAACATCTAAAGACAATGTTTTTAAACCTAACAAACCTTTAAATTACCATTATAACTCTCTAGTTGCCTTTCTTTCTGGAAAGAGATTGACCAACCTCCTGCTCTACCCAAATGGTTTCAGTAGTTCAGGAAGATTTCCAGTATTCTCATATATGTCTACTAGAGATTCTTCTGTGTTATATAAAATAAAATGTATCCAGTGTTCCTTCCTAAGTGTATAAAGTCTCCTAAGAGACATAATCACCTTTCTTTTCCTAGAACCAGATTATTCCTTATGCCAATTATTCAGAATCTCCAAATACACAATTTTTGTGGGCCACTAGTTTTGTTTGATCTGTTTTTGTTTTACCAATATACATATAATTTTCTTTTCATAGCAGTAGTAAGAAGAATGAATGAATCAAATATACTGCCTATGGCTGTGCACATTTGTGTATTTGCAATTCATAACTAGCTTGGCAAGAAAGTATACTGAATCATTGGTTTAGAAGATGTTCTGGATCAACTGTAATTTTCATGTATTTGTACAGTTCTTTTTTATATTACATATAGCTGATAAGTACATTCATTACTAATCCTGAAATCCCATTTCAAAAGGTAAATGTCTACCAAAATACCTTTTCTTGAAGAAAATTGAGAAGAATTTAAGAAGAGGAAACACTTTACACACTTCTTTTGCTTTTTTTTTTTGCGATACGCAAGCCTCTCACTGTTGTGGCCTCTCCCGTTGCAGAGCACAGGCTCTGGATGAGCAGGCTCAGCGGCCATGGCCCACGGGCCCAGCCGCTCCGTGGCATGTGGGATCTTCCCACACTGGGGCACGAACCCGCGTCCCCTGCATCGGCAGGCAGACTCTCAACCACTGCACCACCAGGGAAGCCCTCTTTTGCTTTTGATTGGTATCCTGGTCACTGGTTTTGATTTAATGTCTGGCGCTTAGGCAAGTGTTCCTCTCATGCATGCTCAAGTTCTTTGAGTTGCTTTAGTAAGTATCTGTAGAATCATGGGAACTTGGCTGTTACTGTTGTTGATAACATTTCATTATGAACACCTTTTGATCCTTGGCATATTAAACTTTCATCTAAAGCATTTTTTACAGTATAATAAATGTTTTTCAAAAATTGTCTTTATAAATAGGGCAAACTGGGCAAAGAATTTACCTTCAAAAATTTGTTTTTTTAAACACTCTGCTTTCCCACCTGTTATTCTTGTTTCTTTCCACCTAGAAACAAGTTCATTTTCCCATATTATTCTCAAATCTTTTAGCTCTTCTGAAAGCTACAGCTTCCATACTGTAGCAAATATTCTTAACAAATGTTCCATTTTTCCTTTTGTACTATGGTCTCTGACCTTTTCTTGGTTTCCTTTTCTCTCCCACTTTTAAAAAATTTAATTAATTAATTATTTTTGGTATTATTGGATCTTCATTGCTGCGCACAGACTTTCTCTGATTGCGGCAAGTGGGGGCTACTGTTCATTGAGTTGTGTGGGCTTCTCATTGTGGTGGCTTCTCTTGTTGCAGAGCATGGGCTTTATTTAGGCACGTGGGCTTCAGTAGTTATGGCATGGGATTAGTTGCTCCGGGGCACGTGAGATCTTCCTGGAGCAGGGATCGAACTTGTGTCCCCTGCATTGGCAGGCAGATTCTTAACCACTGTGCCACCAGAGATGTCCAACCCCCCCACTTTTATAGTTTAGAAAATTTAGGTTTTGGGACTTCCCTGGTGCTCCCAAAGCAGGGGGTCCAAGTTCAATCCCTGTTCAGGGAACTGGATCCCACATGGTGCAACTAAAAATCCCACATGCCACAATGAAGATCCCATGTGCCGCAACTAAGACCCAGCACAGCCAAATAAATAAATATTTTTTTTTAAATTTAGGTTTTTAAAAATTATTTTTATTTATGTATTTATCTTGAGATATAGTTGTTTTACAATATTATATTAGTTTCTGCTGTACAACATAGTGATTCAAAAATTTTATAGGGCTTCCCTGGTGGCGCAGTGGTTGAGAGTCCGCCTGCCGATGCAGGGGACACAGGTTTGTGCTCCGGTCTGGGAAGATCCCACATGCTGCGGAGCAGCTAGGCCCGTGAGCCATGGCCACTGAGCCTGCGTGTCCGGAGCCTGTGCTCTGCAATGGGAGAGGCCACAACAGTGAGAGGCCTGCATACCACAAAAAAAAAAATTTATAGATTATACTTCATTTAAAGTTATTATAAAATATTGGCTCCTGTTTTCCTTTTGACAGTAATTCCCCTTGGATTCCTAGAACATTTTTTGATTTTCCTTTTTAGTATTATCATTTTATCTTATTCTTTTTTAAGGACTGTGTCTTTGTTCTCTGAAATGCATGCTCTGTGAGGGTAAACTTGTTTTACCTTTATTTCTCACCAGTGCCAAACAGGACTTTTCAAAAAGTGGATGCTCAATAAATATTTATTCTCTTGGTTTAAATTAACCTTTTAGTCTGGTTTCCATTAATATAATTCTATAAAGCCACTTGTCTTCAGGAACCTTTATAAAACTTACACAGAAGATGTTTTACTCCTTTGGTATAATTAGCCATTTTCTGCTTTAGAGTTTTTGGTCCTGATTTCTGATGTGCCATCTTTGTACATATCTTTGGTGGTGCATTTCTATTTTGTTTTCCTTTAGAGATAAGATAGTCTTCAGAGTTTTGGAGAATAATTATATTGCAGAGCCTCTCCCACAGGAGTGAGAATTCTGAGCCCCATGTCAGGCTCCCCAGCCCAGAGGTCTGGCATTGAGAAGAGGAGCCCCCAGAGCATTTGGCTTTGAAGGCTAGTGGGACTTAATTGAAGGAGCTCCACAGGTTTGGGGAAAACAGAGACTTCACTCTTAAAGGGTGCACACAATATCTCATGTGCACTGAGACCAAGGGCAAAAGCAGTAACTTCATAGGAGCCTGGGCCAGACCTACATACTGATCTTGGAGGGTCTCCTGGGGAGGCTGGGGGTGAGGAGGTGCCTGTGGTTCAGTCTGGGGTCATAAAAGCTGGTGGTAGACGTATCAGGGAGTATTCATCTGCATGAACTCTCCTGGAGGTAGACATCTTGCTTGGGTCATTAACACCAAGACCGGGCCCCACCCAACAGCTCCAGTGCTGGGATGCCTCAGGCCAAACAACTAAGCAGGCCGGAACACAGCCCCACCCATCAGCATATAGGCTGCCTAAAGACTTCCTGAGCCCACAGCTGCCTCTAGACACACCCCTATCCATGGCCCTGCCCACCAGAGGGCCAGGATCCAGCTCCACCCACCAGGGGGCAGGCACCAGCCCCTCCCACCAGGAAGCCTGTGCAGCCTCCAGACCAGCTTCACCCACCAGGGGACAGCCACCAAAAGCAAGAAACCTACAGTCCTGCAGGCCAGACACTACCCTGGAACCAGCTGGCCCCTGGACCTTGGGTGATGAGAGGGAAGTGCACTGCTGGGACACATAGGACATCACCAGCAGAGGGCCACTTCTCCAAGGTTGAGAAATGTAACTATCCCCAAAATACAAATGGAAATTTAGACAAAATGAGGTGGCAAAGGAATATGTTTCAGATGAAGGAATAAGGTAAATCCCCATAAGAACAGAGTTTCATTCTAAACCATCCTTTCTCTATTGCTGTACCCAGTGGTAGTATTTGACACTGTTAGCAATCAGCTGTAGTTAATAAGAAAGTAGCAGCAGTTGAAGACCCTCCTGTTCTAGTGTTTAAAAGATCCTGTACTTTATTTTCCTTCTCCATTACTAAAGTAAGTGCTGAGCATTCAGCTGTGGGTAAAGACAGTGGTGAACAGAGAAAAATAACTTTATGGCCTTGGGACTGGGGATTTTCACTATAACTAGGAAGAGCACTTTGTATCACATCAACTCTTCTTTGTTTCTATGTTACTGTTTTCACTAATTAGCAAAAGAGCCTTATGTCACTACTGTATATGGGAAGCACAAATGGTAAATGCAATAAATAAATAGTGAAAAATGATGATAATTAATCCCTATTCTTCACCTTTGATTCCAGTAAGATTAAGAATAAATTAATTGGGGAGGGATCACATAAGAATATGTTTAAATTCCTTTAACTTTTACTGAATAAATGCTTTTTACCTTTGGTTGTCAGGTATGTGAAATCCATCTTTTCAGAAAGGCCAGTTAATGTCTGATAGGTGGTTGTTGAGAAAACAGTATGATTCCCCTTGCATTTTAAACATCAAGCATCAGCCTAATTCTGTCCTAATGGAAAATTTGAGTTTTTATTGCTGAAGTTATTGTACTTTTCATGAAGTGTATTTCCGTATCACAGATGAAATTCTTGCTAGCCATGTGGTTTGGGATAAATTACTTGGGATAAATCTCTCAGAGGTTCAGTGTCCTCATCGGTGAATTGGGGCACCCAGCTCAGGTTCTTAAAGGGTCTGCCTTCTTTTCCTAGCTTAGATTGATTTCCCTCTCATTTGGCTTCAGGGATGCCTCCAAGTCTATTTCTATAACTTGTCCCATTCCCATCTTGTCCAGGACAGGTTAGGATTAAATCATCCTATAACTGCTAAGCTCCCCTGGAATCCTCCTATGGAGTCTGATTTAGGACTGAGCCTGGCTGCCTTTGCAGTAGAAGGTTTCATCATTCCTTATTTTCCTCTGCTGCTTTGTATGTTGGGTAGGCTGCTTCTGATCCAGGACCCTGAATCCAAGCCTACTTAATACTGAATTTGCGCATGTAACCAATCCTCTTAACAACTAAAGGAGGTGGGTAACTGTATCCTTATTTTTGAGACAAGGAAACTGAGGCATAGGGAGATTCAGTTACTTGCCCATGTGCGTGGAACTATGGATTACAGAGCCAAGATTCAAATCCTGATCATTTAATCGAACACCAGAGTCCATTTTCTTCACAAAACCCACGTCTGCTAATATTTTGTTGAGGATTTTTGTGTCTATATTCATCAGTGATATTGGGCTGTAATATTCTCCTTTGTAGTGTCTTGGTCTGGTTTTTATATCAGGATAATGGAGGCCTCATCAAATGAACTTGGGAATGTTCCCTTCTTTCAATCTTCTGGAATAGTTTGAGAAAAAAATAGCTGTAAGTTCTTTATATCTTTGGTAGAATTCCCCAGTGAAGCTGTCCAGTCTTGGACTTTTGTTTGCAGAGAGTTTTTAAGTTACAGTTTATATTTGCTTCTAGTGATTGGTCTGTTCATATTGTTTGTTTTTCTTGACTCAGTCGTGGCAGGTAATCCATTTCTAGAAATTTGTCCATTTCTTCTAAATTGTCCAATTTGTTTGCATATACCTATTCAAAGTATTGTCTTATGTATTTCTCTGGTATTGGTTCTTATTTCTCCTCTTTCATTTCTTATTTTATTTGGGTCCTCTTTCTTTTCTTCTTGGTGAGCCTGGCTATAGGTTTGTCAATTTTGTTTATCTTTTCAAAAAACCATCTCTCGGTTTATTTGATCTTTTCTATTGTTTTTTTAATCTCTATTTTATTTATTTCCTCTTTGATCTTTATTATTTCCTGTCTTCTGCTGACTTTGGGCTTTGTTTGTTGTCTTTTTCTAATTCTTGCTGGTAGGTTCAGTTGTTTATTTGAGATTTTTCTTATTTTTTTTTGAGGTAGGCCTGTATTGCTATGAAGTTTCCTTTTGGAACTCCTTTTGCTGCATCCATACATTTCATAAAACTGTGTTTTCATTTTTGTTTGTCTCAAGGTATTTTCTGATTTCTTCTTTATTTCATTGTTGACCCATTTTTTATTTTTTAAATTATTTATTTATGCCTGCAACAGGTCTTAGTTGTGGCACTGGGATTTTTCATTGCAGCGTGCAGGCTCTTCATTGTGGCGCATGGGCTTCTCTCTAGTTGTGGTGTGGGGGCTCCAGAATGCATAGGATCTGTAGTTGTGGTGTGCAGAACACAGAAGACCCCAAATAGCCAAAGCAATCTTGAGAAAGAAAAACGGAGCTGGAGGAATCAGGCTCTGTGACTTCAAACTATACTACAAAGTACAGTAATCAAGACAGTATGGTACTGGCACAAAAACAGAAATATAGATCAATGGAACAGGATAGAAAACCCAGAGATAAGCCCATGCACATATGGTCACCTTATCTTTGATAAAGGAGGCAAGAATATACAATGGAGAAAAGACAGCCTCTTCAGTAAGTGGTGCTGGGAAAACTGGAAAGCTACATGTTAAAGAATGAAATTAGAACACTCCCTAACACCATACACAGAAATAAACTCAAAATGCATTAAAGACCTAAATGTAAGGCCAGACAGTATAAAACTCTTAGTGGAAAACATAGGCAGAACACTCTATGACATAAATTACAGCAAGATCCTTTTTTACCTTATGTCTTTTTATCAGAGCATTTAGTGCATTGACATTTAAATTAATTATTGATAGGTATGTACTTATTGCCATTTTATTCCTTGTTTCCCAGTTGACTTTGTAGTTCTTCTTTGTTCCTTTCTTCTTTTTGTTTTTCCTTCTGTGGTTTGATGATTTTATTTTGTAGTATGTTTGGGTTCCTTTTTGGTTTTTGTGAATCTGTTGTAGGTTTTATTTATGGTTACCTTGGGGTTCATGTATGTTGACCCATAACTATATCTACTTGCTTTAAACTGATAGTCATTTAAGTTCAAACACATTCTAAAAGATCTACATTTTTACCCCCCCATCACATTTGGTGATTTTGATGTCTTAATTTACATCTTCATGCCTATCCTTTTGCTGTCTGTTGTAGTTAAAATCACTTTTACAATTTGTTGTTTGTTTTCTAATCTACATACTGACTTATTTAAGTGATCTTCAGTCCTTACTATATATTTGTCTTTCTTAATGAGATTTTCTCTTTTCTATTTATTCTTGCTTCTTTTCCATTTAGAGAAGACCCTTAAACATTTCTTTTGGGGTATGTTTAGTACTGCTGAATTCTTTTAGTTTTTGCTTGTCTGAGAAATAATCTCTCTTCTTCTAAATGATAATTCTACTGGGTAGAATATCCTAGAATAATTCTGCAGGTTTTTCCTTTTCAGGATTTTGAATATATCATGCCACTCCCCTCTGGCCTGAAAAGTTTCTGCAGAGAAATCTACTGATAGCCTTATAGGGGTTTCCTTGTAAATGGTTCTTTGTTTTTCTCTTGCTGCCTTTAGAATCCTCTCTTCATCTTTAACTTTTGCCAGTTTAATTATGATAGGTCTTGGTCTGAGTTTGATTGGGTTTATCTTTCTTAAAACCCTCTGTACTTCCTGTACCAGGATCTGTTTCCTTCTTTAGGTTTGGGAAGTTTTCAGGTATAATTTCTTCAAATACATTTTGATCTCCTTCTCTCTTTCCTCTCTTTTGGAACCCATCTTATGTATATATTGGGATGTTTTATATTAATCCATAGATCTTGTATGTTGCTTTCAATTTTCTTCATTTGTCTTTCTGTCTGCTGCTCTGAAAAATTGCATGCTAATGTTTTATTTATACCTAATTGTTTGTAAATAGGTTTGCCAAAAACAGTCATGGAGATTGCTCTGATAGAAACACAAGTTGTTTCTTTAAAGACCCTGTTAAAGAAAATGAAGTTGAAGTAGCTGAAGTTCAACAGGTTTTTGTCCTTAAAAAAGGCAGATAGACAAAGACTGTGACATTTGACATGAAGATGACATCTGTGTTGCATGCTTTGCCAAATTTACAGAAGAATTGGTTTAGGAAAAGTGCTTTTTGGCTGCCACTGAGCTTTGATTATCATCTGAATAGTGACATGAAAAAGATGAAACCAAGCATTCAGAATGAGGGGGAAAAGAGGGCTAAAGGATTTCCTGCAGTTTGGTTTAGCATTATAGATTCTCAATTTCTGGAATATACCTGGACTCATCTGGCTCACTAGTATAATGAATCCAAGCTGTGATGCCTGTAGTGCTGTGCTGAACTTAGTGTTATACAAGTTAAAAACTTAACCACTTTTCTTTTATTTCCCTGTTTTTCAATGATAATGTTAGATGGTGTATTGTGAGGATTAAATGAGATTACATGAAATAACGTGAAAATCCAGTATTGCGCCAGGTACATTGTAAATGCTCAACCCATATTAATTCCCTTTCTCCTTACTCCACTGCAAGCACAGCAACAGTTAAAATGCTATTTCTCTCTCTCGTTCCTTTGGGGAAAGTATCAAAAAGATGCCTCAGTTAGTTTAATGCTGCTTATTTTACCCTGAGTTTCCTAGAAAACAGAGCTGAGGCAAAGCCTAGGAGCATGCTAATGCTTTGCCAGGAGTACAGTCCCAGGGTAGCAAAAGTGAGGGAAAAATTAAGCAAGGCGTTGAAAATGGGATAGTAAATACAAAGTACACATATTGAGTTGTGAACATAGCCATGTTGTCAGGAATGTCTCTGGATAAGCCATGTGGAAACACTCATTTCACAACAGTCTTTGGGAGGGAGGAAAGTGGAACAATTTATCTGTGTCTTCTTCCTGTCTCTTGTCATTTATTGGTTAGTGTTTGCCTCTGAGTTTTTAAGCAGTGGCAGGTGCCAGGGCCTCTGTGAGTTTAGTCAGAGCAAGTTTGGTGCCAAACTGTTGCAGTTCCAGGGCAGCACCAGGAGCCCAGCCCTCTCTCCAGGTAAGCCTGAGATAGCTGAAAGTGTTAGGAGATGTTAGTGGGGCTGAAACATCTGCAGAGATCAAAAACTGGGTTCAATGACTGCAGGTTCTTTATAATGCTATTTGTTTCTGAGACAATTTCTTTTAAAATGATAATCCTTGCATATGTAACATCCAGTATAGTTTCCTTATAGTATATATTTTTCTCATGATCTGAATTTTATTTTATGCTGTTTACCGGTGAGAGCCAAGTCAGCAGACGGTGGTGCATTGTTCCTTGAATGTGAAGCACGGTGCTGCAAGTGCTGTCAGCTAATGAGAGCGCCAACTGCCTCCTTGAGCTGAGGGAGCTGTGCCAAGTGTCACGCACTTTACTTTGGCCTCTCTACTGCCATTTATTTCACTTTCTGGCAAACTAAATGATTGATAAAAAGTGTACAAGTGCTGGGTTTTCCACAAAGAAACAAAGGAATAACCGTTGGATTGTAATGCAAGTTTTCAGTGAGATAATTCAAGGAAATGCTGAGCAAACCTAGGGTAACCTCCTTTATGCACAACAAAAGGCATCAGTGCTCATCACTTTAACCTGAGAGGAATGGCTAGCAGTTGTATGAACAGGAGCTGGAGAAATGATGGTAGAGGCATGCTGTGGCTGCAGGCACAAAATATTATATGTAAAGTGACTGGCATATGTAGTTGACACTTGATGGATGACAGATATTATTATTGTCGCCATCGATATTATTAATCATCACTTCAGTCCTTACAAATTATGTTTTCCCCTTCTTTAAAGCAAACAGGCAGCTGTTTATTGAATAACTTCATGAAAATGTGAGAGGAATGATCTGAATACCCATACTGTGTAAAGGTTGTACCATGGGTGGATTGCACAGCTGGGAGAGAACTCATTATTTGCCATTTGAATTGTTTCCATAGTCTTCCCTCTCCCACCCCTCTAAGAACCTACAAGGTGGAAAGCATAGTTCTAAATTGGAGAAGAGATACAACTAGATGAATCAGATATTTTTACAGTTTTTACCATCCCCTAAAGCACAATTTGGGTGGAAATGTGCGTGGGAGAGAGACAGATATACCATGTGAAGGTAAGGTGTGTAGTGGGGGTGGATGGTGTAAGGGGAGAAGAAGAAGGTGTTAAGCCTTTAAATCGCAAATTGCATGACATCCCACCAGATCTAGGGACAGAGGGATAGGCTGCATGGTGGAAACCACTTATAAATGTTTACAACATGTAATCATCAATGGGAATGGAATTAAATTATTTAAACTTCTGAGAATGTAAAATTTAAAGGCTTTTTATCTTTATAAAAGTAGATACCTCAGAAAAAGTGCCTTGCTTTCCAAGAAAATAATGGGTAAGGATGTGCCGGGAGTGATTTGCTCCTAGCAAGAGGTTGGTTATTTTCCTAATACCCCCAGAATCTTGGCATGCCCTGAAGGCTAATGGAAGACACTCAATTATGGTAAATGTGTCTGCCCTAAAATTCTTTCATGATTTAAATTCTTACTGGCTTATTATTTGGCTTATAAGTTTCTTCATTGGTGGCTATGTCAATCAGACCCAGTGAAAATAGATCTGTGTGGAGCCTGTATTTTAGTTGCCAATTAGGGCAACCAGCTAGTGCACCATGAAACATAGTGTCTATCAGTTTATATCACATGTTGTTCTTTTGAAGCTGTATTATAGATGATACAATATTATATTTTATTGTTATCTAACGCTCAAATGAACAAAGCAAATTTCTGTATGTAAAAGATACATGAAAAGCATTATGTGAACTGTGACACGTTAAACACATATGTTATTTTCCTAACTATTTTTCTTTGTTCTTGAACTTTTAGGCAATGTCAATATGTATATAAGCTTTTATTGAATACATATTAAGTGACTACATATTAAGTAAATATTAAGTTAATATTAATTTGTATGACAGATTTCTTTCACTTGAAGTTACTTTTTTTAATTGAGATGAGCTGATGAAAAATTCCAGTTCTAACAAACCCTAAAACACGTATGTGCTAATACAAAAATTATATATTAAGAAATGACACCTTGACAAATTATTGTCTAAATTTTATAATTCAGGGCATTCTTATTTTGTTTACAAATTTCTATTACAGAATGCATTTCATTTCAGTGAGATTTCAGAATGTTTAGAGTTTTCTTAATTTCTTAATTAAAAATTTTCTTAAATTTTTAAAGTGGTAATTTATCACTGTATTTTAACTACTATTATTATCTTGTAGCAAATGGTTTTATAAAACATATAATTACCATAGTGAGTCATGGTCTAAATTACCCAACAGTTTAGTTGGAATAGGCTTTTAAGGCTATTCTCTGTGTCTCTACTCATATCTATACATTAGGTTGAAAAGTTCCTTGGTATAGTTTTATAAGCATGTGTAAGTTAGAATATAGGCTTGACTGCCATAACAGAGATCCAAAACATCTGTTGCTTAGATAAGACAGAAATTATTATGCTAGTCCAGGGTTAGCAAGGAATCTGCACAGTGTAGAGGACCCAATCACCTTCTATGCTTTCACTTTGCTGTCCCATGGATGTTGATTTTGTTTATGGATGGAGACCACCATATTTGCCTCCCAGCAAGAAACTGAAAAGGGAGGACATGCTCCTTTCTTCTTCAGGGATTGACCTGGAAGTAGCACACATCACTTTTTTTTCATCTTACTAGTCAGAATTCAGTCATACCACCATATATAGCAGCAAAGGAAGCTAGGAAATGTAAGATGCTGTATACCTAGCTAAAATTCCTATTACTATAAAGGAAAGAGAACATGGGTTTGGGGAGACATCTAGCAGTTTCTGCTATTTGCACTCTTATCTCCTTGAAACTTATCTTCTCCCTCTCTAGGTCTCATTCATCTCATAGTTTATTATATCTGTGTGATGCGAAGTCTATTCTTTCTCTCAAGCCCTGATATTACTTCTTATGGTTGGCACTTCTTATAACTTCTTATGGTTGGCACATCTGATCTGAAAGCCAATTTATCTTCCATCTGCTCACCCCTCCCCCCAAACACATGTCCAATATACAGTGGTAAATGCAAGGCAGGTTAACATATACAAAAGACAGTGGTAGAGGAGAAGCAGGATAAGATACTCCCATTTGGAAAAGGGGAAGATCAGAAACCCAATAGTCACTCAGCAATGGTCAAATCCTGTGTGTAGGAATCATGAAGATTTTTATCCTGGTAGTAGAAAAGTTTCTTTGTTAGCCCTCCTGGCAAGCTTGTCCCCCTGTCCTTGTTCTCTGTGGCTCCTGGCTTTGTCCTTTGGGAGATTCTTTATTGTCTGTTACTCTCCATGTGCAGATCTAAAGTGGGCATTAAAAAAGTATACCCTTTGTAGGCATTAGATAGCTTTCAAAGTTGGCTTTCTGCTAGTGCAGGTAAGAGAGCCTAGGGGTTGTCTTTGGGTTGAACAATTATAGGCTTTTATAGTCCAAGTGTGTGTGTGTAATACATCCCCTCAAAAACTTACTGGGTTTTCTGCCTATTTGTTCTGATTAGTTTCAAGTGCAAGTAACCATAGCCAAATATTAATCAAGACATCATTTTTTCCCTAAATAACTGAATTTTAATTGTTGGCCTTTGTGCTCAGCAAATCTCCCAGTTTCTAAATCAAGGTCAGTTACCTTGAGGCTTAGGTGAGAAGGAAGTGCCCTTAATATCTTCCTGATTGCTGGGCTGGATCCCATTGTCTGGCTTTTGAACTCGTGGAGTCTCAGGCTTATATCAGCTTAGGCAGTGCCTTGTGAACCTCTTGTTTTAACTATGTGTGATTAGAATATAGAAGAATTAGGTTTAAAACCCAATGAAGCCATACTTCACCATACATTCAGTCAATTTAGGTTTCAAGCTATAGGTGGGGTGAGTTTTCTTTAGTAGAGCTGAGTTCTCGTCCATATCTGCTTGAGAATTCTTCATTTAGGCTGAGTTTATATCTCTTGAAAGATATTGTTGGAAGCATCAAGAAGTAACCAATGCATACTAACATTCTTACTTTTTCTCAGCTAGAGGCTTGGTTAGTTCTTTTAAAATACTAACTTTCAGAGTGACAGTTTGAATAAACATTTTGCTGTGGCATAGCAGGAGTCAGCAACGTTTCATCTTGCTCTCCATTCATCATCACCTACTGCTCAGTCTCCAAGTCAGTACCACATATTATATAGGTTCTGATAGGGCAGCTATCAAATTCTATGTTAGTTAGGACGTGGGTTCAGCCACTGTAACAATGACCCTAAATTTCAAGGGCTTAATCAAAATAGAGATTTACCTCTCTTCCACCTTACAGCCCAGGCATACACAGCCCAGAGCTAAGTTCCATTATGTTGGGGATCCAGGATCCTTCTGTTTTGTTGCTCCACCATCCTTTGAGTGTTGCTCTTGTCTACATGTTCTAAGATGGTGCACCACCGCCACTTCTGCATTTCAGCCAGTGAGAAGAAAAAAAAAAAAAAGGGAAGGCCCATCCCTTCCCTTTAAGGCTCTATACTGTTCATGTTAACCTGAACTTAACCACATGGCTATATCTAGCTATAAGAGGCTTGAAATATACAGGGTATTCAGATAAAAATTTTGTTAATAGTAAAAGTGTTATTAAAGACAAAGTGTAGAATAGATTTTGGACTACTGTTAACAATTTATGTCACAAACATAGGATACACACTTGGATCTTTAAGAACAAGAACAAAACCAAAACCAACCAATAACCAAACAAAAAGCCTTTATCATCACACTGAAACTAGATAGGATAATTGTGAAGTACAATACCCAAGACTTCAATGCTAGGGTGACTGCATGATATATAAATTTAACTGTCTTTATAACAATTTAGTCTGCAGTTTGCCTTGCAGAGACTGCAGTGAATATGCTCATGTGCATTACATTTGAGATTATGTGCTTAAAAATTTATTTCTTCACTTGAGAGTTGTGTTTTTTCCTCATTAATACTTAATGAGGTATGAAATAGAGAGTAGAAGCATAATAACATTGTGTGTCAAGCATTTCCACCAAAGTTCCCCTAATTTCAGAGAGAGAAAATGTGTATTGTACTCTCAAGTTGGAAATTTCTTGGTGGGAGGCCTCAAGTTTTATCTTAAAAATTAGTACAAATTTTGTATTGTACTCTATTTTGTATACTCATTCTATAAATGTTTGTTTTTAATATGAAAATATTTACATTACTTATTTTATCAAATATAAAGTTCATACTCCAGGAAGACATACATCATGTTTTCTGTGTCTCTTACATTAATACGTACCTCTTGGGGTATGCATGAAATCATTGAGAACTTGGGTAGTTAGATTTATAAAACTCACACTATATACTTTATTTACATTCATTAGCAACCAGTGATGAAATGAAAAGATAACTGATATGGCTACTGCTGGGAGTCATTTTCAGGTCTATCTCCTTCCTTATCCCATTTCCCCTTCCCTATATTCCCAGTGGTTGCCTCCTCAGCCCATTGCTTTCACATGGTTGATTCCTCATTCTTGAAGTGTCTAATCAAATGTCACATTTTTGAGAAATAACTTTCTTGACCATGGCAGAGAGACTCTAAGGTGACATTCAGTGATCCTTGCATCCTGGTGTTCATGCCTTTCTGAAATCCCCTCTGCTTCAGTTTGGGCAGTATCTGTGACTTGCTTCTAATCAGTAGAACTTGGCAAGAGTGATAGGAAGTCACTCCATGACTGTGTTATGTTATTTAAGACTCAGTTTTAGCAGACTGGAGCAAGAAATTTTCTTGGTAGTTTTGAAGCAATAAGCTCTCGTGTTTTGAGAGGGCCATACAGGTAGGACCTGACAATGGAATGAGGGAGTTGAGAGCTCCTCATCTGCCAGCAAGGAAAAAAGAACCTCAGTCCTACAACTGCAAGCAACTGAATTTTGCCACTAACTTGAATGAACTTGGAACAGAATCCTGAAACTCTAGCTGAGAATGCTGCCCAGATTATGGCTTGATATCAGCCTGGTGAGACTTTGAGCAGAGGTCTCAGCCTGGATTTCTTTTCTACAGAAACTGTGAGATAATAAATGTGTATTGTCTTAGGCCCTAAGCTTGTAGAAATTTAA
This sequence comes from Lipotes vexillifer, assembly GCF_000442215.2. Taxonomy (NCBI): domain Eukaryota; kingdom Metazoa; phylum Chordata; class Mammalia; order Artiodactyla; family Lipotidae; genus Lipotes; species Lipotes vexillifer. The sequence goes on from NW_006775899.1 coordinate 303,211, forward strand.
TACACAGCAAAATAAAATGAATTTAGATATTAGGAATCCTATGTTGCTTGAGGGGGAAAAAAATCCACATACCACATCCTACTTTCCTTCCTCGTCGTTGTGTCTGTCCAACAGTTGGGGCAGCCTTGTCCAAGGATAGTGGAGTGGGGAATGCAATCCAGAATAAGGTTTACAAACTTCAACTTCTGTCAACTTGCATTGAGCTTTCTTGTCTGAGCTCATCCTGTGAACCACTGATTATACTACTATAGTGTGAAGCAGCTTAACTTTGCAATGACTAGAAACCCAAGTTATTAGGAATAGCACTTTAGTAGAGTTCTATTATATCTCTACAGGTAATATAAGGTTGCTATAAAATAAAGATCTAATAATAATCACTATGAGGCTTTATTTTAAATGAAAAATACTCCATTAGTAAAAAATCATGTTTCTTTCTTTTTCTGTGTGTGTGAAGTGTAGTTGACGAGTTGACATACAATATTATGCTAGTTTTAGTTGTACAGCGTACTGATTCAACATTTGAATGCATTATAAAATGATCACCATGATAAGTCTAGTAACCGTCTGTCATCACACAAAGTTATTACAGTATTATTGACTATATTTTTGTGCTGTATATTACATCCTTATGACTTATTTATTTTACAACTGTAAATTTGTACCTCTTAATCCCCTTCATCTATTTTGCCCAATCCCTCATTCTGCCTCGTCTCTGACAACTGCCACTTTGTTCCCTGTATCTATGAGTCTCTTTTCATTTTGTTTTGCTTGTTTGTTTAGATACCTCATGTAAATGAGATCATATGGCATTTATCTTTCTCAGTCTAATTTATTTCACTTAGCATAATACCCTCTAGATCCATCCATGTTGTTGCAAATGGCAAGATTTCATTCTTTTTTATGGCTAAGTTTTTTTTTCTAGATGATTTCTAATCTCATACCATTGTGTTTGGAAAAGACGCTTGATAGGATTTCAGTCTTCTTAAATTTACTGAGACTTGTTTTGTGGCCTAGCGTGAGATCTATCCTGGGTAATATTCCATGTGCTCTTGAAAAGAATGTGTATTCTGCTGTTTTTGAATGAAATATTCTTTGTATATCTATTAATTCCATCTGATCTAATGTGTAATTTAAGGGCTGTGTTTCCTATTGATTTTCTGTCTGGATTATCTGTCCATTGATGTAATTGGTGCTAAAGTCCCCTACTATTATTGTGTTACTGTCAACTTCTCCCTTTATGCTTGTTAACATTTGCTGTATGTATTTTGGTGCTCCTATGCTGAGTGTGTATATATTTGCAATTGTTATATCTTTAAGTTGGATTGATCCCTTTATTTTATAATACCCTTCTTTGTCTCTTGTTACAGTCTTCGTTTTAAAATCTATTTTGTCTGATATAAGTATTGCTACCCTGACTTTCTCTTGATTTCCATTTGTATGGAATACCTTTTTCTATCCCCTCACTTTCAGTCTGTGTATGCCTTTAGATCTGAAGTGAATCTCTTGTAGGCAGCATATAGATAGGTCTTTTTTTTTTTTTTAATCAATTTAACCATCCTATCTCTTTTGATTGGAGCATTTAGTCCACTTACATTTAAAGTAAATATTGATAGGTAGGTACTTATTGCCACTTTTTAAATTGTTTTCTGTTAGTTTTTGTAATTCTTCTCTGTTCATTTCTTCTTCTCTTGCTCTTTTCCCTTGTGATTTGATGACTGTCTTTAGAGTTATATTTAGATTCTTTTCTCTTTATTTTTTGTGTATCTTGATAGGTTTTTGATTTGTGGTTACCACAACCTATGTATATAGATGTCTATTTTAAGTTGATAATCTCTTAGTTTGAATGCATTATAACAGCTCTTCATCTTTACCATCCCCACCAATCCCAACATTGTATGTTTTTGACATCATATTTTATATCTTTTTGTTTCGTGAATCCTTTAACTACAGATTGTGGGTATCAATGATTTTACTTTTAGAAATAGTACTTTTACTTCTTTTGTCTTCTAACCTTCCTGCTAGCTTCATAAGTGGTTGATTACAATATGTTTGCCTTTACCATTAGATTTTTCCTTTCATAATTTCCGTATTTCTAGTCGTGGCCTTCTTTTCCACTTAGAGAAGTTTCTTTAACATTTCCTATAAGGCCAGTTTATTGGTGATAAACTCTTAAGTTTTTGCTTGTCTGTAAAAGCTTTATCTCCATCAATTCTGAATGATAACCTTGCTGGATAGAATATCCTTATAATATTGGTTGTACATTTTCCCCTTTCATCACTTTGTATATATTGTGCCATTCTCTTCTGGCCTGAAAAATTTCTGCTGAAAATTCAGCTAACTCTCTTATAAGAGTTTCCTTGTTGGTAATTAGTCACTTTTCTCTTGTTGCTTTTAAGATATTCTCTTTAATTTTTACCATTTACTTACTATGTATCTTGATGTGGACCTCTTTGGGTTCTTCTTGTTTGGAACTCTGCTTCCTGTACTTGGATGTTTGTTTCCTTCTCCAAGTCAGGGAAGTTTTCACCTATTATTTCACCTATTATTTCTTCAAATATGTTCTCTGCCCTTTTCTCTTTCTTCTCCTTCTGGGACCCTTATAATGCGAATGTTGGAGGTCCTCATTTTTTAAAAATCGCCTTTTTTCCCTTTCAGCTTGGCTGATTTCCACTACTTTGTCTTCCAGATTGCTGGTCTGTTCTTTATTTTTTTAAGAAGCAAATGGTAGACTTTTCTTTCCCT
>NW_006775899.1:306101-350078 GCF_000442215.2 Lipotes vexillifer
TTCCCTACATTAAGTCGTATTTTCAATGTGCAACATAATAGATTTAGTAAGGAACCTCTAGCATAACCACACTTAATGACATTCTTGATCCAGTGATTTTCTCGGAAACAGGCAAAGAATTTAAATAAGTTGACCAATTTGGAAGCCATTTGGTATGCCACGGTCATGTAATCTACTGTTGTTTCCCGTTTTTCATTTCAGTTATTGTATTCTTCAGCTCTGATTGATTTTTTAAAATATTTTCTAATTCTTTGTTGAAGTTTTCACTTTGTCCATCTATTCTTCTCCATAGTTCAGTGATCATCTTTATGATCATTATCTTGAACTTGCTTATCTCCATTTTGTTTAGTTCTTTTTCTGAGGTATTGTCTTGCTCCTTCATTTGTAACATATTCCTTAGCCTTCTCATTTATTTCTAATCTCTGTGGGGTTTTTTTCTATGTATTAGGTAGGTTGGTTATGTTTCCTGAGCTAGGAGAAGTGGCATTATACATGAGATGTCTCATGAGGCCCAGCAGCATGCTCCCTTCTTGCCACCAGAGGTTGGTGCTCCAGGGGTGTCTTCTGTGTGAGCAGCATGCACCCTTTGGTTATGGTAGGCCCAACTACTGTGGATTCCTAGTAGGTGGGTCTGGGCCCTAGTTTGTTTGGCTGTGAGTCCCTGCCTCATGCAGTTTCTGCCTGTGCACTAGTGGCTGAATCAGGCCTCCTGGGCAGCTTGCTGTGAGTAGAACACCCAGTGCTCTTCTACTGCTGTGGATGCGCTGTTGGGCAGGGAAGCCCCCTGGTGTGGCTGACGGAGGCCTGGCTGCTTGAGTGTGATGAGGTCATCCTGATGGTTGAGGTAGGCCCCTGGCATGGCTGGCTGTGAGACCTGGTGTCATGTGATTGCTGTGGGCCCACTGGTAGGTGGGATAGGCCCCCTGACACAGCTGATTGTAAGCCCTAGCATCATGCAACTGGTGAGTGTGTGCTGGTGTGTGGGGCAGACCAGGCTGGTGGTAGTAGGCCTGAGGGAGGAATCTAAAATGGTGCTTGTCAGCTCTGATGTCAGCACAATAGAATGAGTTCATAAAAATGGTTGCCACCAGTGTTTCATTCCCTCAGGGGAGTCCCAGTTGCCTCCTGACTCTCTGGGAGGCCCTCCAAGATAGGCACGTGGGTCTGACCCAGACACCTTTCAAACTGCTGCCCCAGTGTTGGGACTTGGAGTGTGTGAGATTTTGTACACACCCTTTAAGAGTGGAGTCTCAGTTTCCTACTGCCTTCCTCGCTCTCCTTCAGGTTTTTAAAGTCAGAATTTCTGGGGACTCATCTTCCTAGTGCAGTATACATGGGCTGGGGAGACTGATGTGGATCTTGGACCTCTTGCTACCCAGGGAGGACCTGCACAGTTGTGACATTTCTCCTGCTTGTGGATCACTGACCTGGGAGTGTGGGCTTTGACTTAGCTGTGCATCTGCCCCTCCTACCCTTCTTGTGGCTCCCTCTTTTTATCTTTAGCTGTGGAACATCTTTTTTTCTGCTAGTGTTAAGGTCATTCTCAGAGATAGTTGCTCTGTAAGTAGCTGTGTTTCATTTATACATTTAATTTCTTTTTCCTCAAAATCCTAGCTATTCAGGAATCCTATGAAATGTCATCTTCTCCCTTCCTGTCATGATTATACTTTTTTGCCTTTTCTAACTTGGGGTGATACCTTTCACCTGTTTTACCATAAAGCTTTGACTCAAGAGTGCTGCATCAGCATGATGTATAGCTTATTAGAAATGCAGATTCACAGCTGTCACCCACACTCTAAACATCAGAATCTGTATTTTTATAAACCCCCCATGTAATTCATATATACATTAAAGTTTGAGTTTTGCTCTAAGCCTCTTTTACACTATTTAATAGTATAATATATTATGTTGAATTACACTTATTTTTGTATTTGCCTCATTTTCTTCATTTAAATAAAAAATTCCTAGGTGTTGGAAACTAGATGTTTATTCATTTTATTTCTCCTTCAGTGCCTAGCATGGTGTCTTACATATAGAGGTATCAAAAGTAACCTACACAATATATTATTTGTTAAGTTGACTCAACTCTAGGACAATTTATTTCTATTCTCTGGAAACCTCTAATTCTTATAGTTAGCTTAAAATATCTGATACTTGGGACATCATTTTGTTGATAAAGCAGGAACTTTCATAATCTACTTACAGTTAGACTTCTGTCAGAAAGGGAAAGCTAATAGATTAGAGAGTTCACTGTGGTTCACAAATCTCTAATGACATTTTTATTCAATTCCTAACACTCAGATTGTTTTTTTCAGAATGTGCAAATGTAGATTGTACTAACTCTTTTGGTATACATGCTAATGTATGAGATTACTTAAGCTTAATTAAGATTTGACTTTATTCTGTGTGATTCCTTAACTCTTTATGCCGTGTCTCTATTAGCTAATGTATGAGATTTATCTATTTTCTCTGACCTTCAATTCAAGAAGAGGAGAAAGTACATTCTATGCATTTATCAAAGATACTTTGTTCTCTGATATTTATCTATTATATTCATGGGCTAAAATGTCTGCAAGACAGCCAGCTTCCTTAGATACCTCCTCTTGCCCACCTGCCAGGGGTGTTTTCAATTCCTTCTTATTTTATGTACTCTCAAATTTTTTTCCATTGGAAAAAAAATTGGTAATAGACCAAATTAAACTGGTGAGAATTGTTTGGGAAATGCTATTTGCATGTTCCATTCCTGATACTTCATGAAATAAAATGATATCCATAAATGATATTCAGCTGGCTTTCTAAAAACAAACAATCTGTAAAAAGTGAAGCAAGTGTATGGAATTTAACTATTGGAAGATTAATTTTATTGATTTAATTGAAATTAAATGTATAAATGAATCAACCAAAGAAACATGTGCTTTGGAGGAGGTGGATCAAGATGGAGGAGTAGGAAGACCCTGGGCTCACCTCCTCCCTCGGGCACACCAACATCAATTTTATTGAGAGGTAATTTCATTCTACCTGGTATTGTATGGGGTGTGTCTGTCTGTGTGTGTGACTATGTGTGTGTGTTTAGAAAAGTATTTGTTACCTATTTGTTTTCGGTGGGGGGGGGACTTCTAAAATTAGTTTAAAAATTCTATTTGAGTGAGACTCTTTCATGGTCAGTCCTGCCTCATAGCATTTAGCAAACATGATAGTATGAGATATTAGAATTGTGTCATAGGGGGAGTCCAGTGTGTTAGTCAGCTTAGGCTGTTATAACAAAATACAATAGACTGGGTGGCTGTAGTACAAATTACTCAATTTTGAAGCCTGGGTAGTCCAAGATCAGGGTACTGGCAGATTCAGTTCATGTTGAGGATCCACTTCCTGGCTTGCAAATGACCATCTTCTCTCTGTGTTCACATGGTGGGGAGAGAGTAAGAGAGGGAAAGATCTCGTCTCTTTTCCTCTTCTTATTAAGGTCATTAATCCCATGATGGGAGCCCCAGAGTCATGACCTTATCAAAATATAATTACCTTTCCAAAGGCCCCACCTCCAAATACCATCACACTGGGGATTAGGGCTTCAACATATGAATTTTGGGAAGATACTTTCAATTCATTGATATAGTATGAAAATAATTTTAAAAATCCAAGGCTGCTGAATCTGTTAAAAATGTCCCATTGGAGTACAATCTATTTTATTAAATACAGAGTGTCCTTGGAAGTTAAGAGATATGGGCAGCCTTGCCCTCACAAACATGATTAATGCTTTTATTTTATTGGCAACCAGATTACCTATAATTGTTCTTAGAATTCTCACAATATGAAGTTTTTAGAATTTTAGAGCTGACACTGAAGGGAACTTTAAGATCATCTAGTTCATCTCTCACCATATACAGGAATTTCCTCTACAACGATGGTTTTCAAACTTCTTTTATGAACCCCAAAATCCATTTCCTAAAATAAAATCATACAAATAAATAAGAAGCTGAATCTGCCATGCTTTAAAGAGAGTGATGAAAAATAGGTTCTTCACCCTCCACCACACCCCAATTTGAAGTACGCTCAGACAGAGGAGCTGAAAACCAAAGAAAGGTAATTTATTCCAAAATTGAATGACAAAGCCCAAACTTAATATATTAGAGACAAACTCCAAATACATAATTTTAAAAGACAGCTGCATCTCTGAGTATTTAAAACAAACTATGGACATCTTGAAGGTCCCTGCCTCTAATAATGTGGACACTTGGTTTTTATAGGCCTGTTCTCAGAGGAGCCCTGGATTTCATGGAGAAGCCTTAGGGGCTGCTGTGTGTGGAAAGCCTAGTGGCAAGGAATCCCTGGGATACCTCCAGTAGGAATGATTTTGTTTTTATATTTTTTGCATATTGGGCTTCAGGACTAAGATTGTGTTTGGGAGGAAAGCAGGTAGTAGAAGTATTGACTGTGTGTGTGTATGAGGACCCTAGAGTAGGAGGGTCCATTACTAAAATAAAGTAAAAATATCATTGCTCACCACTGCTTCCAAAATTTGCTGCTGGGCTGACACTGTGTTAGAATCACTTGGAGAACTAATTAAACATTTAAGTTCTGGGCCCCACATCTGGAAATTCTGATTCAATAGGTCTGGGGTGGGACCTGGCAATAGGAATTAACAATATAACAAAACAAAAGAAATAAACACATTGAAACATATCAGGTGATTCTCCCATGCAACCAGGTTTGAGGACTTGTACTACCTATCTGTTGTCAGTAGCTAATGTGCATACCTCCTTACCTCCTAAGGCAATCCATCTGTTTATTGATGGATTAATTTTTAAAAAGCTTTTTCCTTATTTTAAGCTGAAATGTACACCTCTATAATTTGACTGAATTCTCTACTATGAGTGTGCCTTGGAGTAGGCTGATTATATGTCTCAGTTTTCCTAGGACTGTCCTAATTTATGACTGTTGTCCTAGTATGGTGGTTAATAGTACTACTTTCCCTTTCAAAAGTATCCTGGTTTGGACAGTAAAATTTTATGGTCGTCCTAACTGACCTATGTTTTTAGGAACAGATTGTTAATATGAAGTTAATTAGTTTCATGTTGCTGCTGTAACAAATTAATTATAAATTTAGTGGCTTAAAATAACCCACAAATGTAGTATATAGTTCTGGAGGTCAGAAGTCCTAAAATGGTTTGGTAGGACTACATTCCTTCGGGAAGTTCTAGGGGAGAATCCCTTTCTTTGACTTTCCTAGCTTCTAGAAGTTGCTTGCAGTCTTTGGCTTTTGGCCCTTTATTCCATATTCAAAGCCAGCAATGACTTTCTCATATTGTATCATTTTGACATTCCTCTGCTCTAGCCAATCTCCCTCTTCCTGCCTCTTATAAGGACACTGGTGATGACACTGGGCCACCTGGATAATCCGAGATAATCTCAAAATTCTTAATTTAATCATATCTGTAGAGTGTCTTTTACAATGTAAGATTCCAGGAATTTGGGACCATTATTCAGCCTGCTATAAGGTACAGCCTATTGTTATATTGAGCTTCTCTTACTTATTTATTACTGTCATTGCAGTATTACACATGTCACCCGTCTGACTATTCTGTGTTCAGAATTAGCGTAAACAGTAGTTTTAATCATTATGGTCTTAAAATAGTAGGATTCAGCATAATAAAGAGTAATAAGGTATCCTCCTGTATTAGTTTTCTATTGCTTTATAAAAAATTTTCAGAGATTTAGTGACTTTAATAGCACACATTTATTATATCTCAGTTTCTATGGATCAAGAGTTCAGGCACAGCTTAGCTGAATTATCTGCTCAGATTTCATAAGGTTGTAATCAAGGTGTCAGTCAGGGCTATACTTCACACGTAGTTCTCACTGGCTTCCGCTAAGCTCATTCAGGTTGGTGGCAGAGTTCAGATCCTTGTGATTTTGTGACTGAGGTCTCCATTTCTTGCTAACTGTTGTTAGGGGATTGCTTTCATCTCCTAAAGACATCCATTTCTTTAGGCCATTCGAGACATGATTATTAGCCCTTTTATTGCAGTCCAGCAGGAGCTTGTCTCTCTGATGCTTCATCTTCTTTTAAAGGTGCACCTGCCTGATTAGGTCAGGGCCACCCAGGGTGATCTCTCTTTGGTTAACTCTAAATCAACTGGTTAGTAACAGAATTGGAAGTGATACCCCATCATATTTACAGGTTCTATCACAGTTAAGGGGCAAAAATTAAATATGGGTGTGGATCATTGCAGATCATCTTAAAACTCTATACCACACTTTCTTTAGAAAAATAGGTTTTCCTTACCTTGGTTTTGACCTTTACTTTGGATTTCTTGAGAGATGACAGAATTATGACTAATTTTAGTGTTTATGGTAGATAATTATTTTTTCTTCAGGGTAAAAATTGGTTATCAGTAATGTATGTTCGTTTGTTTATAATCAGAATCTTCATCTACACAGTATCATACTTATAAAATATTATTTCCACTTCTAAGAAGCAGAGCTGAAATGACAAGTCTTTTTCCCTTCCAAAGAATGATTATAAACACAAGTAATATACACTTGGGATAAAGGATGTACTACTGTCATTATATAAAGTCATAATACCAGTTTTTCTCATGATGAGATAGTTTAATAAACATATAGTAATTATTAAGCATAGAAAGAGACCTCCCCTTTTCCTCAAGAACACAAATAGTTTCATCTTGAAAAAAACTTTATAGGAATATTTTTGAAAATTCTGTATATAACTAGGATGGAGTATAATAAGAAAAATAGATGGTATTAGAAACCTATTGATCTCAGAGTTGAAATATCATCTCGTTATCACAATACTCTCATTCTGAGATGGTTTTTCTCTCCTTACTCTTCCCCTCTTGCTTCTTCTTCCACCATTCCTCCAAGTTTTAAAAACAAAACTGAAGTGTTAATTAAATCTTGTAAATTGTAAGTATTAAAAATACTAATTCTATTGACCAAGAGAGATGACGCTTTTTAAACTTTGCTATTACCTATTACACAGTTAACAGTAACATCCATTACTTATATCCCAAAATCCAGCTCTTCTCAGGAAAGAGAATGGGTTAATGACTTGCTTGTGAAGGGCTGGAGAATTGTAGGGACCTTGGAAGCTCTCTGTTTTAGGTCAATATTTATATCAGGAATCGGAGTGAAAGGGATTGGTGACAGTGGTAGTGCTAAAAAAGGGTTGTTGCCCTTTTCTGAGATTAATCCTTATTTGGTTGGGATATTGGCAGGAAACAGATGATACATTCAGACAAGATGATTGGGGAGAGTGTTGTAGAGGATGGGCAGCATGAAGGGAAGCTACAAAGGATGAGGCAGTACTCTGATGTTAGCAATAGTAGGGGGACACCTATTGTTGTGGTGTCCTGATCGGAGGTATGGCCTTTGTTAGAGGGATGCAGCCCACACCAGGACCTGGCAGGGAAGGAACCAGGAGAATTAATACCCTGACCTCATTCCTCTCCTACCCTACCATGTCCTACTCGTGAGTCCTACTGGAAGCTGAGAGCAAGGAAACCCATTGTTGTAGCTCATGACGGTTAGTCTCCTAGGGCACAGGGTAAGGTGAAGATGAGTGAAGAATACATCTGGAGGGGAAAACTAAAAAGTGTTTGGCAGAGATCTCTAAAATGGCTTGTGGCATCTTTCATCCTGCAAGACTAGGGTGTTCATTTAGAGGATAATGTCTTAGTTGGGAGGCCTACTTAGGTGGTGTCACAACATTAATAAAATATTCCTAAATTCTAGTAACTCATTATCCTCGTGCTTCTACTCCAAAAGACTGTGTTACAAAAAGGAACAAATATACTTTAAGTATCTTTGTCTTTGTTTTGCCTGGACTGACCTTTTCTCCCTTCTCAGCCTGGAAACTTCTAATCGCCATTCAAAATCTAGGTCAAGTATAATTTCCTGTTGAAGCTTTTCCTGTACCTATGCATTATCCTCTGGCTAATCTTTATTCCATTTCTCCTTTGTATATAATATTCAATTGAGCACATATTTAATTTTCTTCTAGCTCTTTTATTTTTCCTCTCCCTTGGCTACCCTCTTCAAGTTTTTTGGTTTTGTCTTTAAAGTCCTTGCTTTATACACTATTTGACATATAGTAGGTACTCCACAAGGATTTGTTGACTCAATTAAGTTTTCTGATGGCCTAGGATTATAGATATGCTACCACATACAGTCACCAGCAACAACAGAAATTTTATGAGCACTTTGGACATTAGGCAGGTGGAACATGTCATCATTTAAAGTACCCCCTTTCCTTATTCCCTTAGCTTTTTGGAGTAGAAGATTTTATATTTCTGGGAGAGCTGCCAAAGAAGAAAGCCCCAGAGTTTCTAAAAGGATTAATTATAGGATCCAGAGGATTAGACTTTTCTCTAAATCCAGAAATTGGCTACTTTTTCCTTTATTTTGTTAGCTGATGTGCACTATTTCAATGTAGTTCTCTGAACATCTGATACTCAAACCCTGTGAAAGATACTAGTTTTGTCACTTAAGAGAGAGCTTCTCTCAACATGCAGTATCCTTAGTTGAAACATGGGGATAAAAATGTATACTTGGGAGTTAAATTCAGAGGAAGATGGCACAATGTCTCATCATCCTATTTCCCCCCACTTTTTCTCCCTAATTAGCCAATGCTGTACTGCACTTGAGGGAGATAAATCTTTGCTCTTCCAACTGGTTTGCAAGCCAGAGACTGAGTAGCTTAGTGTAAGAATCACAGTCTCAAATATTAGCTATATGCACTGTACTTTAAGCATTTTAATTGAAAATAGATGTGTCTAAGCATATCTTTTGCTGTTCCTGAATAAGAAAAATCTTGAGTAAGGTGGACCACAGGGAGATGAGGCAGTAGAACACATAGCTAATTACACAGGTGAGGATAAGATTTCTGAGTAATTAAAAAAACTGATTTATCATTAATGGATTAAAAAGTAAAGTTCTTCTCACCATCTCTATTATTCACAGAAATGTATATTTACTGGTCCCTGGTACACACTGCTGTTCTTTATTGTTCTTAGGCTTTTTACATACTTACTCTCTTCAGTGGAATTACTGAGGTGTCTTTCTTTCTTTTTTTTTTTTTAATACAGCAGGATCTTATTAGTCTTCAATTTTATACACATCAGTGTATACATGTCAATCCCAATCGCCCAATTCATCACACCACCATCACCACCCCCCCGCAGCTTTCCCCTCTTGATGTCCATGCGTTTGTTCTCTACATCTGTGTCTCAACTTCTGCCCTGCAAACCGGTTGATCTGTACCATTTTTCTAGGTTCCACATATATGCGTTAATATATGATATTTGTTTTCCTCTTTCTGACTTACTTCACTTTGTACGACAGTCTCTAGATCCATCCACGTCTAGACAAATGACCCAATTTCATCCCTTTTTATGGCTGAGTAATATTCCATTGTATATATGTACCACATCTTCTTTATCCATTCATCTGTCGATGGGCATGTAGGTTGCTTCGAAGACCTGGGTATTGTAAATAGTGCTGCAATGAACATTGGGGTGCATGTGTCTTTTTGAATTATGTTTTTCTCTGGGTATATGCCCAGTAGTGTGATTGCTGGATCATATGGTAATTCTATTTTTAGTTTTTTAAGGAACCTCCATGCTGTTCTCCATAGTGGGTGTATCAATTTACATTCCCACCAACAGTGCAAGAGGGTTCCTTTATTCTCCACACCCTCTCCAGCGTCTGTTGTTTTTAGATTTTCTGATGATGCCCATTCTAACTGGTGTGAGGTGATATACCTTTTTGTAGTTTTGATTTTGCATTTCCCTAATAATTAGTGATGTTGATCAGCTTTTATGTGCTTCTTGGCCATCTGTATGTCTTCTCTGGAGAAATGTCTATTTAGGTCTTCTTCCCATTTTTGGATTGGGTTGTTTATTTTTTAATATTGAGCTGCATGAGCTGTTTATATATTTTGGATATTAATCCTTTGTTGATTCGTTTGCAAATATCTTCTCCCATTCTGAGAGTTGTCTTTTCATCTTGTTTATGGTTTCCTTTGCTGCGCAAAAGCTTTTAAGTTTCATTAGGTCCCATTTGTTAATTTTTGTTTTTATTTCCATTACTCTAGGAGGTGGATCAAAAAAGATGTTGCTGTGATTTATGTCAAAGAGTGTTCTTCCTCTGTTTTCCTCTAAGAGTTTTATAGTGTCCAGTCTTACATTTAGGTCTCCAAGCCATTTTGAGTTTATTTTTGTGTATGGTGTTGGGGAGTGTTCTAATTTCATTCTTTTACATGTAGCTGTCCAGTTTTCCCAGTGCCACTTATTGAAGAGACTGTCTTTTCTCCATTGTATATCCTTGCCTCCTTTGTCATAGATTAGTTGACCATAGGTGCATAGTTTTATCTCTGGGCTTTCTATCTTGTTCCATTGATCTATGTTTCTGTTTTTGTGCCACTACCATATTGTCTTGATTACGGTAGCTTTGTAGTATAGTCTGAAGTCAGGGAGTCTGATTCCTCCAGCTCCGATTTTTTCCCTCAAGACTGCTTTCGCTATTCGGGTTCTTATGTGTCTCCATACAAATCTTAAGACTTTTTGTTCTAGTTCTGTAAAAAATGCCAGTGGTAATTTGATAGGGATTGCATTGAATCTGTAGATTCCTTTGGGTAGTATAGTCATTTTCACAATGTTGATTCTTCCAATCCAAGAACATGGTATATCTCTCCATCTGTTGGTATCGTCTTTAATTTCTTTCATCAGTGTCTTATAGTTTTCTGCATACAAGGTCTTTTGTCTGCCTAGGTAGGTTTGTTCCTAGGTATTTTATTCTTTTTGTTGCAGTGGTAAATGGGAGTGTTTCCTTAATTTCTCTTTCATATTATTCATCATTAGTGTATAGGAATGCAAGAGATTTCTGTGCATTAATTTTGTATCATGCAACTTTACCAGATTTATTGATTAGCTCTAGTAGTTTTCTGGTGACATCTTTAGGATTGTTTATGTATAGTATCATGTCATCTGCAAACAGTGACAGTTTTACTTCTTCTTTTTCAATTTGTATTTCTTTTATTTCTTTTTCTTCTCTTGATTGCCAAGGCTAGGACTTCCAAAACTGTGTTGAATAATAGTGGTGAGAGTGGATATCCTTGTCATGTTCCTGATCTTAGTGGAAATGCTTTCAGTTTTTAACCATTGAGAAGATGTTTGCTGTGGGTTTGTCATATATGGCCTTTATTATGCTGAGGTAGGTTCTGTCTATACCCACTTTCTGGAGAGTTTTTTATCATAAATTGGTGTTGAATTTTGTCAAAAGCTTTTTCTGCATCTATTGAGATGATCATATGGTTTTTATTCTTCAATTTGTTAATATGGTATGTCACATTGATTGATTTGCATATACTGAGGAATCCTTGCATCCCTGGGATAAATCCCACTTGATCACGGTGTATGATCCTTTTAATGTGCTGTTGGATTCTGTTTGCTAGTATTTTGTTGAGAAGTTTTGCATCTATATTCATCAGGGATATTGGTCTGTAATTTTCTTATTTTGTAGTATCTTTGTCTGGTTTTGGTATCAGGGTGATGGTGGCCTCATAGAATGTGTTTGGGAGTGTTCCTTCCTCTGCAATTTTTTGGAAGAGTTTGAGAAGGATGGGTGTTAGCTCTTCTCTAAATGTTTGATAGAATTCACCTGTGAAGCCATCTCTCCTGGACTTTTCTTTGTTGGAAGATTTTTAATCACAGTTTCAATTTCATTCCTTGTGATTGGTCTGTTCATATTTTCTATTTTTCCTGGCTCAGTCTTGGAAAGTTATACCTTTCTAAGAATTTGTGCATTTCTTCCAGGTTGTCCATTTTATTGGCATAGAGTTGCTTGTAGTAGTCTTTTAGGATGCTTTGTATTTCTGCAGTGTCTGTTGCAACTTCTCCTTTTTCATTTCTAATTTTATTGATTTGAGTCCTCTCCCTCTTTTTCTTGATGAGTCTGGCTAATGGTTTATCAATTTTGTTTATCTTCTCAAAGAACCAGCTTTTAGTTTTATTGATCTTTGCTATTGTTTTCTTTGTTTCTATTTCATTGATTTCTGCTCTGATCTTTATGATTTTTTTCCTTCTGCTAACGTTGTTTTTTGCTTGTTCTTCTTTCTCTAGTTCCTTTAGGTGTAGGGTTAGATTGTTTATTTGAGATTTTTCTTGTTTCTTAGGTAGGCTTGTATAGCTATAAACTTCCCTCTTAGAACTCCTTTCCTGCATCCCATAGGTTTTGAATCATCATGTTTTCATTGTCATTTGTCTCTAGGTATTTTTTGATTTCCTCTTTGATTTCTTCAGTGATCTCTTGGTTATATAGTAACGTATTGTTTAGCCTCATGTGTTTGTGTTTTTTATGTTTTTCTCCCTGTAATTGATTTCTAATCTCATAGCGTTGTGGTCAGAAAAGATGCGTGATATGATTTCAATTTTCTTAAATTTAGTGAGGCTTGATTTGTGACCCAAGTAGTGATCTATCTTGGAGAATGTTCCATGAGCACTTGAGAAGAAAGTGTAATCTGTTTTGGGATGGAATGTCCTATAAATATCAATTAAATCTATCTGGTCTATTGTGTCATTTAAAACTTCTGTTTCCTTATTTATTTTCATTTTGGATGATCTGTCCATTGGTGTAAGGGTGGTGCTAAAGTCCCCCACTATTATTGTGTTACTGTCGATTTCCTCTTTTATAGCTGTTAGCAGTTGCCTTATGTATTGAGGTGCTCCTATGTTGGGTGCATATACATTTATAATTGTTATATCTTCTTCTTGTATTGATCCCTTGATCATTATGTAGTGTCCTTCCTTGTCTCTTGTAGCATTCTTTATTTTAAAGTCTATTTTATCTGATATGAGTATTGCTACTCCAGCTTTCTTTTGATTTCCTTTTGCATGGAATATTTTTTCCCATGCCCTCACCTTAAGTCTGTATGTGTCCCTAGTCTGAAGTTGGTCTCTTGTAGACAGCATGTATATGGGTCTTGTTTTTGTATCCATTCAGCAAGCCTGTGTCTTTTGGTTGGAGCATTTAATCCATTCATGTTTAAGGTAATTTTGTATATGTATGTTCCTATGACCATTTTCTAAATTGTTTTGGGTTTGTTTTGGTAGGTTTGTTTCTTCTCTTGTGTTTCCCAGTTAGAGAAGTTCCTTTAGCATTTGTTGTAGAGCTGGTTTTGTGGTGCTGACTTCTCTTAGCCTTTGCTTGTCTGTAAAGCTTTTGCTTTCTCCGTCAAATCTGAATGAGATGCCGGGTAGAGTAATCTTGGTTTTAGGTTCTTCCCTTTCCTCACTTTAAGTATATCATGCCAGTCCCTTCTGGCTTGTAGAGTTTTTGCTGAGAAATCAGTTATTAACCTTATGGGAGTTCCCTTGTATATTTTTTGTCCTTTTTCCCTTGCTGCTTTTAATACTTTTTCTGTCTTTAATTTTTGCCAGTTTGATTACTATGTGTCTCGGCATGTTTCTCCTTGGGTTTATCCTGTATGGGGCTCTCTCCGCTTCCTGGACTTGGGTGGCTATTTCCTTTCCCATGTTAGGGAAGTTTTCGACTATAATCTCTTCATATCTTTTCTCGGATCCTTTCTCTCTCTCTTCTCCTTCTGGGACCCGTATAAAGCAAATGTTTTTGCCTTTAATGTTGTGCCAGAGGTCTCTTAGCCTGTCTTCATTTCTTTTCATTCTTTTTTCTTTATTCTGTTCCATGGCAGTGAATTCCACCATTCTGTCTTCCAGGTCACTTATCCGTTCTTCTGCCTCAGTTATTCTGCTATTGTTTCCTTCTAGTATAGTTTTCATTTCAGTTATAATATTGTTCATCTCTGTTTGTTTGTCCTTTAATTCTTCTAGGTCTTTGTTAAACATTTCTTGCATCTTCTTGATCTTTGCCTCCATTGTTTTTCCGAAGTCCTGGATCATCTTCACTATCATTATTCTGAATTCTTTTTGTGGAAGGTTGCCTATCTCCACTTCATTTAGTTGTTTTCTGGAGTTTTATCTTGTTCCTTCATCTGGTACATAGCCCTCTGCCTTTTCATCTTGTCTATCTTTCTGTGAATATGTTTTTTTTTTCCCCACAGGCTGCAGAATTGCAGTTCTTACTTCTGCTCTCTGCCGTCTGATGGATGAGGCTCTCTAAGAGGCTTGTGCAAGTTTCCTGATGGGAGGATGTGATGGCGGGTAGAACTGACTGTTGCTCTGGTGGGCAGAGCTCAGTAAAATTTTAATCTGCTTGACTGCTGATGGGTGGGGCTGGGTTCCCTCCCTGTTGGTTGTTTGGCCTGAGGAAACCCAACACTGGAGCCTACTTGGGCTCTTTGGTGGGACTAATGGCAGACTCTGGGAGGGCTCACGCCAAAGAGTACTTCCCAGAACTTCTGCTGACAGTGTCCTTTTCCACATGGAGAGCCACAGCCACCCCTCCCACTGCTCGCCCGCCCCCCACCCCCCGCAGGATACCCTCCAACACTAGCAGGTAGGTCTGGTTAAGTCTCCCCTGGGGTCACTGCTCCTTCCCCTAGGTCCCAATGCACACACTACTTTGTGTGTGCCCTCCAAGGATGGAGTCTCTGTTTGCCCCAGTCCTGTCGAAGTCCTGCAATCAAATCCCACTAGCCTTCAAACTCTGATTCTCTAGGAATTCCTCCTCCTGTTGCCGGACCCCCGGTTGGGAAGCCTGACATGGGGCTCAGAACCTTCACTCCAGTGGGTGAACTACTGTGGTATAAGTGTTCTCCAGTCTGTTGGTCACCCACCCAGCAGTTATGGGATTTAATTTTACTGTGATTGCACCCCTCCTAGCATCTCATTGTGGCTTCTCCTTTGTTTTTGGATGTGGGGTATCGTTTTTTGTGAGTTCCAGTGTCTTCCTGTTGATGATTGTCCAGCAGCTAGTTCTGTTTCTTGAATGTTTTGAAGAAATATGTTTCTTCCCATCAACCATCATTGTAATTAAAGATCCACTTAGGGGAATTTCTTTTTGTGGACTTGTGTTACATATTATTTATGCAGTGCCTGATCTTTTAGGAAAATAATTCAGCAAGGCCACAAATGGTCTAGCAAGTTGCTCTAGCATGTCAGGATTTCTCTTCTAGAATAGAAGTTAGAGAGTTAAAGTAGTGCAGATTCTTAATGTGTGTCTACTAACTGGAATGAACTAGGAGAGAATCAAACAAGGGATAGAAATTTCAGCCACTTATTTGTGGTGACAAAGTGCCCTAACTTTTAAGAAATGGAAGGGAGGAAATTAGTACGATATAATTAACTTTAAGTTATCAAGTTGAATACTAATATGTATTGTCCAGTATAACGGTCATCTACTGACAAATGAGATAAAGAAAGGCAAAAGATCTGTTCAGGGAACAGATTTATTGGTGTCCTGTAAGAAGAACAAAGGTGTTAACAAGGTGCCAAGTGTGCTAGTTACAGATAGCTGTAGGTGAAAGAGCCACACAAAGTGGGAATCAGGTCAGATTATTGAGTAAACTAGAAAACTACCACAATCATGTGGGGATGAGGTCAGAATAACTCAAGCAAAAAAAGAAGAGACAGTTTACAAAGACATTTAGGTAATGGAAAATTTTGTCATGTTTATGAAATTGTAGATTAAGGACAGCAGTGTTCTAACAGGGCAAGAGATTAGCAATGACCAACTGCAAAAAGGAAGATATTTTGTGTCTTATTCTTTTTTTGTTTGTAGGGAAAAATAAAAATAAATTGATCAATCCACTAGCAAAAGAAAGGCTATGTCTTGTGATGCTTTTAATAAAACAGGAAACAGAGAGATAGGAGAGATGAGGGTATATGAAAAATTCTGGAAAAACAAACAAAACTGCATGTGTTTAAATTAGAAATATAGGTTCGATTGCATGAATCTTTGTACTTAGGTTAATGAATGATATTAGTGCTACTTTTCTAATTAAAAAAAATTATGGGTGTCTGCACAAGTCCTGGGAGGTTATAAATTGTATTTATATGCATTTATTTATTTTCCTTAAAGCAATATCACTTCAGTAACTACAAGTCATTGATTAGTTATTAGTCAAAATTCTCGTCACTAGCGTTTAATCAAATTTAGTATAGTATGAGGACAAAATATGCCATAACAATTTAATTCTGCTTTTTAAAAGAACCTGTTGGGCTTCCCTGGTGGTGCAGTGGTTGAGAGTCCGCCTGCCGATGCAGGGGACGCGGGTTCGTGCCCCAGTCTGGGAAGATCCCACATGTCGCGGAGCGGCTGGGCCCGTGAGCCATGGCCGCTGAGCCTGCGCGTCCGGAGCCTGTGCTCCGCAACGGGAGAGGCCACAACAGTGAGAAGCCCGCATACCGCAAAAAAATAAAATAAAAATAAAAGAACCTGTTAACTCAGGTTCTTTTCCATTCTGAATGAAATTTCCTTACTGGCTATATGGAGGTAGTAAAAACGATAAAATTGTTGAAAGAATAAAAATTCCCATTTTGGCTTCTATTGTACTCTGTGCTGATATGAATAGCAGGGTAATGAGGCTTGATTATTTATTACTATAAAAGGGTTAACTTTGGGATTATGACTTTTCATTGCAAATGGAGGTACAACATTATTCAGCTTGATTATCTCTGCATAGCAATGTGTATATATATTTCTATGTATATGTACACATATATCTAGGTAATGTTCAGTGTTGTATTATACTTCTATTTCTGACATAACAATTTTACATTTAATTGTTCTAAAGACTCAGCATACCCAAAGGGTATTTTGAAAGATATGACAATAGTTTGGAAAGACAAAGAGTAAATCATGATTATTTAACCTGCTGGAAGGCCCAGAAGGATTTAAGATACTAACGTGTGTTATGAAGGAACCGACTTGGAGAATTTTCAAGTGGTGGTATAACAGCAACAGCAACAACAACGACAACACTTTATAC
The DNA here is from genome assembly GCF_000442215.2 of Lipotes vexillifer. Taxonomy (NCBI): domain Eukaryota; kingdom Metazoa; phylum Chordata; class Mammalia; order Artiodactyla; family Lipotidae; genus Lipotes; species Lipotes vexillifer. Next base: position 323,026 of record NW_006775899.1, read on the forward strand.
CTCTGTTGGCTTTCATTGCCACACATTATCTGATTTATTCAAGATGCTGTGATGTGGATGTAGTGACCGTTACCATTTGATAGATAAGGAAACAGAGTAAGAGAGTGACTTGCCAAAGGTCACAGTATGTGTTAAGACCTGTGCAGAGTCTTGAGATTTTACCCTATTTACAAGTTAACAAGCTAGTCTTTCACTGTTTCATGTGCAGTGGCATATCAAGAAACACCAACCTTCTCATCACATGGAAAAATATATATTTTTTATTTCCTTAATATCTATTGATATATCTTTAGTATCTATATGAGATGATGGAAGTTCACCGAACTATTGTGGTTATCATTTCATGATGTATGTAAGTCAAATCATTATACTGTACAGCTTAAACTTCTATACGGTGCTGTATGTCAATTATATCTCAATGAAACTGGAAGAAAAAAAAAGAAACACTGGACTTGGGGATTCATTGTTTTTATTGTTTATTCACTGTTTCCATTGCTTTGCTGAAGCAACCCAGCTCTTGGTCAGGTGGAAGACATTATCCCTAAAGGTTGCTTGCTGCAAATGCAACCTTGAGAAATGATCCATGAAAAGAGTAGGCAGGGTTTTGCATTCTTGGCATACTCAGCAAGGATGTACAGGGATGCTCAGGTCTCATTGTGGGATGCTTCTTCCAATAATATGTGGCAGAATTAGACCTTAAATATAGTTTTACTGTATCATGACTTAAATTCTAGCTGAAAAGGAAGCCCTTTTCCCCCAGATATACTTATCTTATTTTTCTGTCTTCTCCAGGACATCTTGCAACTAGTCCTCGTAGCTTATTTGATATACTCAGTTACTAAATCCAGTTATGGTTATTATGAAGGCAGAGAACAGATAACAGGGCCCAGTTTAAGGAAACTTACTGGTCTTAGTCTCAGACTCTCCTCTAGTCTTCACTAGATACTGCCACTGCAAAGAGCCATAATAATGTTTTCATAAAGGAAGTTCCTTGTCCCCATGGCCACAGTAGCATTTGCTATAAAAACTGGAGAGAATAATAGGAACTATAAGGAAATGTGGATGAGTGGTGAAACTAATGGTGGATATAAGGTGTGACAGAAGAAAAAGGTTGTTTATTAATACCTCTTTTAAGTCAGGGTTTTGCTTTTCCTAAGGGAATAATTAAAATAGAGTTTGAAGTTCTAAAGAACTTAAGGAATATTAAATCCAGGCTCCTATATTCATTTTATAGAGTAGAAAATTAAGACATAAAATTGTTAAATGGTTGCTCAGGATCAAGTTTCTAGTAACAAAGTAGAGTGATGGGGCAAAAGTTAGATTATTGTGATAATCACATGCCCAGTATTGGATTGTTACTCCCCTTTAACTAGAGCAGTTTATAGGAGTCAGTCAGTAACATTTGTTGAATTACTTTTATGATTGAATAAGATATATTCTCAGTCCTCAATTCATTTACTAGTGATCAATAAGAATTCAATTTGATATCTATTATTCTAAAATCTTGTACAAATTTCATAGATTAATTCAAGTTGGGGGGTGGAAGGGACAGCTTTATAAATGTACAGATATTTGAGCTAGGTCTTGAAGAATTACAATGAAGTTTCTATGTGAGAAGTGGAAGTCCAGCATTCCAAGCAGAGAGAACCATGTACATTGGCATGGTGAATGAAAGTATATAAGTTGATCAAGAAATTGATCAATTGATCAATATAAGTTTGGTCAATATAAGTTGATCAGTGGTTTGATGTAGCTGAATGTAACTAGATTTGAGAGTGGAATTGCAGGCAGAATCCAAATTATGAAAATCTTAGATACCATGCTAAATACTCTGGACATTTTTGGGGGGAAACACTGACATTTTAAGGCAACTTGGTATATGAGGTATAAGAGGAAAAGATGAGTTCAGAAATCAGAATCAGTTAAAAAAAAAAAAAGGAATGTCACAAAAGCCAACTGCTGCAAAATAAATGTCACAAAAGCCAACTGCTGAGAAATACGGTATTTGAAGGGTAGCAGAAAATGCCACCCCATAATATACCAATTTGACGTAAGGATTGTTTTGAGCTGAAGGCAATTAAAAGAAGCAGATATTTGCGTAAAAGCCCATAGCTTTTATAAAGTTATTCTGCCTCTGTTCTCTACCAGGAAGGACAGAAGTTAATTACCAGAGACTGCATGAAAGTATCCTACACAACAAACCTTACTTAATTAGCCCCTATCTTCCATTAGTTCCTACATATATTTATATTCCCACAATTTGCTGTCCTAGAAACTCAAAGTCCTTCTTCTTTTTGTTAAGATGCTATATAAATCCAAGTTGTAACCACTCTTTCATTTACTCACCCCTGAATATTCCCATGTGTATGCTTGGTTAATAAACTTCTGTTTGTTTTTATTTTGTTAATCTGCCTTGTCAATCTAATTAACAAGGTCCCAAACAGGAGAATCTAGAAGGATAGAGGGAAGAAGTTTTTTCCTCCCCTACAAGTTGGATCAAATGTGTCAGGTAGGATGAAGACTGAAAAGAGTCCATTGTATTTGGAAATAAAAAGGTCATTGGTGCCTTCTGTCTAAGCAGTTTCAATAGAGTGTGAGAACAGAAGCAAAATGGCTGCTTTCTGCTGGTGGAAAGATTCAGAAAATGGATACATTTGTTCATGTCCTTTTATCTTAAATCTGAATAATTGACAGTTTGTATCATATTCTGTTTCAAACCTTCAACCTTCTCAAACTAGTTATAACAAATTACATTTATTTCTGTATGACTCTTCATGGGTTTTCCCTTTCAGATCCCACCCTATTGGTCAATGGCCCACAAAGGATAAAAGGTTACATACCTTATGCTAAGGAAGAAAGCACATTATCTAGTGGAACTGTCACTATTTTCCATAACAGCCTCATCCTACCTACATTCATTTCCATTGTAACGTTTTAAAAAAACCCATCTCCATTAGCAAATTACTATTGTAGATAGAACCCACATTGTTATTGGCTTTTATAATATAATACTGCTGTGTAATATTAGAATATCTTATCCTAAATATTTACGACATAAGTTTTATGCATAATTGTTTTTCTTTAAGAAGTACTTTCAAATATATCTAGTTGTATGATTACACATTTTTAAAAGCCTGCAAGGCTTTGTTACTATTTCTTAGTGTTAACTGAAATGTTAACCTCATTATTTCTTAGTGTTGGGATTAGATGAGTATGTTTAATGGTCTTATTTTTATATAAAAATACTAAGAAGATATTTCTAAATTTTTAAAGTAAGAAATGTCAGATTTTAGTTTTAGTCTTCTTTTTCCCAGAGGTTGTTATATTTTGTCTATATATAACATCAAATTATAGTTTTTAAATTGAAGTTTGTAACTATGTAAATTTCAAACTCTTTACATCATCAAAGCAGGTTAATTGGCTTGGGTTAAGACTTCATCTGAGAATTCTTGATTTTAGTATAAATTTAAGGATTTGGAGAGTTTAAAATCTGAATTTTTGAAGGAGAATTGAGACTGTGAATATATCTCTAAACTTTGAAGTGTAGTCAGCTTCCAATTATCTGCATGTGCCAGATACCATCCCCTCCTAGGTGGGAATTTCTTAGTCCTGCTGGGAAATTGCCCTTGCCTGCATCCAGTAGAAAAGGGTTCCACCCATCTTGTTGGTTTTTAAAGCCACTTTGTCTCCCCACCCATGCAGATGGTGTGATTGCATATCACCTGTCTTTCAAATGCACTCCTCCTTAGAGGTTAGGAGATTAAGTTCTGAGTGACATTGGCATTCTAAAATTGGCTGTCATATCTGCAATTCAAATAGTACTTATTCTTTATGTAGAAATTAAAAGTATTTTAATAGCCAAATAAATTAGCTTAGTATTTTAGTAGCCCATGGTTATAATCATTTACTTAAAATTAATGAGGCACTGATTTCAAACAGTTGTCATTTTTCATTTAGATAGTTGTTTTTATGTTTTTCTTTATTATTACATGGAATTTATTAAACTTCACAGTGCAGCTATAAATCAGGGAGAGAGCAGAATCCTGGTGTAAATGAGGTAGCTTTCAGGAGACAGAACAGCCTGGGCTCAGATATGACTTTATGGTGGAATGCAAAGAGTTAGGTGAGAGCTTCTGAAAGGAGTGAAATCTAAACAGAGGTCAAAAACATGAGATGTTCAGGCTGGAAAAGGAGTTGCGAATTGAGAAGGAAGAGTGTCCAGGAGAAGAGAAAGCATATATGAAGGCATAGAGGCTAGAGAGAGTACACTTTGTTAGTGAAACTTGTTAAAAATAAACCATCACCACCACCACCATCACTAACTAAAGTCCTTTGATGCAAAGATGGAGCATGGCAAGAGGAGATTGTAGAGCGATTTAAGGATATACTAAAGGGTTTTAGGCAAGGTAGTGATCAACTTCATATTTTACAAGTATCACTGATATTGCAATCTGTGGAACAGATTGGTGGGGGCAAGATTTGATGCAGGCTGACTGATGATGAGACTTTTGCAATAATCCAAGTAAGAGATAATGGTGCCTTCATTAGTGTGTTATTGATGAGGAAAGAAGGAAAATGATGAGCTATTTCCAAGATAATTAATAGTTCTTAGAGATAGATTAGGTGGATGGAATAGGGAGAGGGAATAACTGAGGTTGACTCTCTTGTTTCTAGCTTGCCAACAGACAGGATGGTGATTCTTCCAAGGAGGATAAGGGATTTGGTTTTCTCCCCGTGACTCTCCTGAGGAGGATGGATTTATGATTTTTATCCCCATGAATGGATGAAGTGAGACAGGAGAAGGGAAGTTTGGAAAGAAGGGAATATTAACTTTGAGAAAGACCACTCATCAAGAAAATGTGGAGCCAGAAAGCCAAAGCTGCTTACTACCATGGGCTGTTTTTATAGTCCATGGTTGTAGCTTCTTGTAAGAAACCCATTTGTTTTACTTGTTATAATATCATTTTATCTTTATAACAGTATATAAATATTATTTTCTTCTTCCCATTTTGTAATATAGTGTTCTTCTCTCAGCGTTAGATCCGAAAGGAACCTTGGAAATGATAGTTCCTGTGAATAGGTGAGGAAATTGGAGCTCTGAGAGAAGACCACATGATATCTGTGGAGTGAGAGAAGTAGTAGAATCCAAGTCTCCTAAAGGCCACTTCATCCCTCTTTCCGTAGTACCTAGCCAGCTCCACATTGATTATTGCATTCCATTAAAACAAATAAATGAAGTTGAACTTTGTGGAAGAAAAACATCATTATCACAGAAGAAGGGAAAATTGCATAAATAAATATATTCTTTACTTAACACTTCTTTGCTAGTACAGAATGCTGTTTAAGGTAACCAGGGTTACAGAAATTCAGTCGCTTCTCAGTATTGCCTTTCCTATCCTTCCATTGACCTTCCACCCTGAAGAACTGGCAAGGGTTAAAACTCGGGTGGTCTGGACTTAGGCTTAGCTTTATCTCTAACAAATAGATGAACTTGTTCCACTTCTATAGATCTCTGTTTCTGTATCTCAGAAAATAAGATCCCTTTAAAATCCTTTCTATTTTCTCTCTGTATCGGTTTATATTTTCCATTACTGGTTGTCTTTACTTTCTTCCCTAAACTGCTTCTCCTTCTCCATGGCAAATAGAAACCTCTAAAAAACCTAAGTACCGTTAAGTCAGTGACCTGTAAGTCTAGGATGGTCCTGCTTATGGAGTGAGTAGAATAGGGCCAGATTTTGCTTTGTTCTGTTAGTAACATATCACCATATTTACTTTCCTTCTTTGAAAAACAGGCCTTGAAATCAGGAAGATAAGGCAAAAGACGAAGGTCCTAGAATCTGAAGTAGATGAGGGTTGGGTGTAGGGCAGGTATAGTGCTGTGGTCTTCCAAGTGGACAAAGGACACCCTAGGAGATGTAAATGATGATTCAGTGGTTTTGGAGAGAAAATATTAGAAGTTTTATTTGTTTTTATTTTTTTTAATGTTTTTTTTTAAGATGATGTTGGGGGTAGGAGTTTATTAATTAATTAATTTATTTTTGCTGTGTTGAGTCTTCGTTTCTGTGCAAGGGCTTTCTCTAGTTGTGGCAAGCGGGGGCCACTCTTCATCGCGGTGCGCGGGCCTCTCACTACCGTGGCCTCTCTTGTTGCGGAGCACAGGCTCCAGACGCACAGGCTCAGTAGTTGTGGCTCACCGGCCTAGTTGCTCCACGGCATGTGGGATCCTCCCAGACCAGGGCTTGAACCTGTGTCCCCTGCATTAGCAGGCAGATTCTCAACCACTGTGCCACCAGGGAAACCCCTGTTTTTATTTTTAATTTCTTTATTTTCACAATTCTGCTTTTGTGTATGTCAAATATATGACAAATCAATATAGTACATGCATATATTTACAAATGAATACATATATTCATTCATATCGTATGTTGTGTGATTATGCTTAAACATGTTAAGCTAACAGAAGGTTATGGTCAAATAAGTTTGGGAACCATTAGTGAAGAGTTTTCAAAAAAGGTGAGTCAAGGGTATCAAGATAAATACCATGTACTTAATTTCTCATTTTTGGATATCATCCTGTCTGGAAATAAAGAGAAGAAATCTAAAATAAAGATAACAACAAATAGCATTTTGGTAGTTTAATTTATTTAACTGAGTCTTTTATAGAGTTGAGGAAAGGTATTCACCCACAAAAATATTAAATTTTAAGATTAATTTTACTCTTGTTCATGATTTTTTGGGGGGGATTAAGTAACTCATATTGAAATTGACAGTATAATTTAACTTATTTAAACTTTTCAACTCAAGGAGTAAGTACTAGATTACATTAGTGATTTTAAAAGATTTGCTAGGAATTTCAAAATCCTACTTCTTCAGTTTTTTTCCATTTATTTTGTCTTATTGTATTTTATTTTTTCCTGATTTTTTTCTCACAGAATAAGACCACAGCTTGCCAAAGAAAGGATTGAAGGTTGCCATATTTGTACATCTGTCACACCGGGAGAACCTCAGGTCTTCCTAGGCAAAGATAAAGCTTTCACTTTTGATTATGTGTTTGACATTGACTCCCAGCAAGAGCAGATCTACACTCAGTGTATAGAAAAACTAATTGAAGGTTGTTTTGAAGGATATAATGCTACAGTTTTTGCTTATGGACAAGTAAGTACCAAATTATTTTCATAGAAGCTGTAACTTTTCAGAAGTGTCAATTCAATTGCACTTTCACTTCTGTCACTTGAGATTATGTTATTAAGATCAAGCATCCATTTTTCTCTGTTCTTTTATTCAGACTGGAGCTGGCAAAACATACACAATGGGAACAGGATTTGATGTTAACATCATTGAGGAAGAACAGGGTATTATTTCTCGTGCTGTTAAACACCTTTTCAAGAGTATTGAAGAAAAAAAACACACTTCCATTAAAAATGGACTTCCTCCTCCAGATTTTAAAGTGAATGCCCAATTCTTAGAGGTAATAGTCTAGTTGTGTCATTAGTTTCCTTTAAATCTTATTCTTAAAACAATAGCCCTATGATTTTATACTCCCACTTCCATTTTAGTGCTTGGCATATAGTGTTCAGTAAATGTTGACTAAATTAGCATTAGGTTATAGGCGATAGCAAGAAGAGATAATAGGTTATAAGTATTCCTTACTTGTTGGCATTTAAGATTATAAACATTTGACCAGTGTCCACAGAGTAAAACAATTAATATTGTTTATTTCAGATTTTTACTTTATCTGAGAATTACTGTTGTAATGTAGGCAGGCTCATAAAGTACTGGGAACACAGTGACTGAGACCAAAAGGGAGGGGGAGATTGTGAGGAATAATAGGATTGATGCTGTAGCACTAATCTGGTGGCAGAAGCTGGTATTCCTACAAGGAATTCCTACATTTTTTGATGCAATGTGCAAAGGTTGGGGCAGGTATGGATTTAGGGCAGTCTAGGCTGGTGGTAGGGACATACCAGTAAGAGGACATCTAGGATTTGAGCAATGTTACACTTGGGTGGACAGTGCCATTATAATTCTGTATACTTGGTCCAAAGAGTGTTCTAGTCTAATTGTAATCTCGATCACCAGAGCTAATCATTTTGATAATCGATGAAACATTTTATTCAGCATTATATAGCACAAAATAGAAAACTTAATTCAAATTAACATCAGTTATCTTACTGCTGGTTTTAATGGACATTCCAATTTAGTAAAAACCAAGAATATAATTATGTGTTTCTACCAAAAGAAAGGTAACTAGTGATGGAAAAAGGAAAGAAACAGTGTCTTCAGTCTTCCCCTTCTCCCTCCAAATGTTATTAGGCATTGTGACTTTAAGCATATTGATAGAAAAATAGTTGTATGTATCCTCTTCTAAGGTGGTAGCACAATCTTGTCAGCCTCTATTGATACAGAAACTATATTGCTGACCTTGCAAAAATACTATTTATTTTTAGGTACACTAAGAAGGGTCGTAGGGCAAAAGAAAAAATATTTTTAGTTCAAGTAGTAAAAATTATTAAGAACTTCCCTAAGCTTAGTATTTATTTACATTTGATACATATTTTTTAGTATTTGCTTCTATTTATATTTATCTCTTGCAAAGGATTAGTGGATGATTTTAGCTAGTCTTTAACTCATTAGTCGTGATTAGGTCTTTTACTGTTCTTACTCTTGTAAAGAAATCTGGTATTTGTTTGTATTTGTGATCATTTTTATGTTTTATTTTGAAGAAATATATGTATTTGGAAGAACTTTTAAGATATGTTTGAAAGATAACATGCAATATGTGTTATTACATCCATGAGGCAATTTCTGCTAACATTAAACTTATAATATTTCTTTTTGTTAGCTGTATAACGAAGAGGTTCTTGACTTATTTGATACCACTCGTGATATTGATGCAAAAAATAAAAAATCAAATATAAGGATTCATGAAGATTCAGCTGGAGGAATTTATACCGTGGGCGTCACAACACGTACAGTGATTACAGAATCCGAGGTGACATTTATGTTGTAGTTAAAATAGAGCGTGTTTGGGGAATTCCCTAGTGGTCCAAGGGTTAGGGCTCCACACTTCCACTGCAGGGGGCATGGGTTCCATCCCTTGTTGGGGAACTAAGATCCCGCAAGCCGCGCGGCATGGCCACAGGAAAAAAAATACAGCATGTTTGGCTTTATTTAATAGTCAGCTCTGCTGCTCATGATATGAAATTTGTATCCTTGAGTGTAACATGGAGTTAAAATCTTCTTGATTTTTTTCCAGGATTTTATTATTAAAAATGTAACAGTTATGATAAAGTCAGTGCATTTATTGTAACATCAAAAGAATTTAAGGCATTGTATGTACAGTTTTCTTTCACACCTAGAAAAAGAGGGTTAGATAATTTTAAGTGAAGGATGAGGCCACAGTCCTTTTGTACTTTTTGCTGTAACATACGTAGGCCTGTATCATGGCTCCTAAAGAGAGACTTAAGAAAAGTTACAATGGGGAGTTCCCTGCGAGGCCAGTGGTTAGGCCTCCACACTTTCACTGCCATGGCGCTGGGTTCAATCCCTGGTCAGGGAACAAAGATCCGCAAGCCACGTGGAGTGGCCAAAAAAAAAAAAAAGTTACAGGGCTTCCCTGGTGGCGCAGTAGTTGAGGGTCCGCCTGCCGATGCAGGGGACGCGGGTTCGTTCCCCGGTTCGGGAGGATCCCACATGCCGCGGAGCTGCTGGGCCCGTGAGCCATGGCCGCTGGGCCTGCGCGTCCGGAGCCTGTGCCCCGCAGCGGGAGGGGCCACAGCAGTGAGAGGCCTGCGTACCGCAAAAAAAAGAAAAGTTACAAAAAATAAGATACAGAAGAGCCTGAGTAATTCCAGTTATTGCTTAGTTTGTTCCGAAGTGTTCTACTGTAATAGTTTTGAAATAGAAGCTGCAAATGTCAGCAAATGGCAAAAGGTTGAATCTCAGTATTTTCTCCTATAAAAAAAACAAAACAAAACTATTATACTGAGAAATTCAGCTCAAAAAGTGCCTGTAAATAAAATAATAAGAAAATCTATCTTTCACATCCTTTCATATGGTGGATTTTAACCAGTAACTTAGATTTCTGATTATATGGACCCAGTCTAAGTATTGTTCAAGTAAAACCCCTCTTTCTTTCCCTTTTCTAGATGATGCAGTGTTTGAAGCTGGGTGCTTTATCCCGGACCACTGCTAGTACCCAAATGAATGTTCAGAGCTCTCGTTCACATGCCATTTTTACCATTCACTTGTGTCAAACCAGAATGTGTCCCCAAATAGATGCTGTGAGTTATTGGTTCTAATTTTTTAAGCTTTCATATTTCATTTCTGTAAAATCCGTGAAAATATTCAAAGAGAACATTTGTATCAAATTTAGTTTGTTTAATCATTCCTTTTCCAGTTAAGATGTCCCTGATCTTGTTTAAGCTAAAGCTGGCCAACCATGTAAAATTAAAAATTGAATATATATGTCTGCAATAGCCAGAAAGTATGTTGTGGCCATATGGTAATGGATGTCATTACTTGGGACCCTTTGCTTTTGAGGGCTATATGCTACAAGTTTCTCTTCAACACAGGCAAAGCCTCAGTTGATAACAGTTAGGTTTTGACCTTCTTTGACCTAACTTTGTCTAAGCTTCTAATTGCAGCAGCCATTTTTGTACTTATATTTATTTGGCTACATGCCTATACTTGGCTATATGTACACTGAGGGCAAGGTGAGATTGAAGGATATTTAGTGTCACATTAATAAAATATTTTCAATTATCTTCCTCAATTGCAGGAAAGTGCAACTGATAATAAGGTGATTTCTGAATCATCACAGATGAATGAATTTGAAACTCTGACTGCAAAGTTCCATTTTGTTGATCTGGCAGGATCAGAAAGACTGAAGCGTACTGGAGCTACAGGCGAGAGGGCAAAAGAAGGCATTTCCATCAACTGTGGACTTGTAAGACTAAGGCTTTGTGCTGAGAATATAACAGGCCTATTTTATTGTCCTTTTCCCTTTTGTAATACATAATACCCAAGTGGAAATCCTTCATGCATTGAGCTGAGAAATGAAAGTTGCTGTAAACTTAGGAGTAATGCATTGAATTTTGATCTCCTCAGACTGTCAGCTTTTTTCTCCTTTTCACACTGCAAATTTTGTTCATGTGTAAAAATTTAGTTGGATTAAATTTTATGATGTGTGAATAAAATAGTCTATGCATATATATAATAGAAATGATTTACAAATTCTCACAAACTTACTGTTTTAATATTAAACATTTTATGGGATGACTTTCAAAGTAGCTTTTTTGCTAACATTATGTGATAGACTTTATTTTGGAAATTACAGTCAAATGTTTTTTAGTAATGATTGTTTCAAAATGAGAACTTTTCTAGATTGTATTAGGAATTAACTTTAATACCATGCCATCTAGTGGTGTTTTTGATTGGAAAGCACCTTGTGTTTGAGTTAGCCTGAAGCTTCTATTATATGGAAGAAAACGTTTTAGAACCAAATTTTTATGTAATTAATCTTTTCTTCCTATTGATTTCATTAAAAAGTTGGTTCTTTGTTCCTGCTTAAAAGTAATGGCATCCTAAATTTCTGTGATGCTGACAGCATCAGGACGGGTGTTTTCTGCTTTGCTTCCCTCCCTTTCTTCCTAGAGCAGGGGCTCCAAGCATATGGTCATTTTTTTGTTTATTGCCCAATATTTACTTTTATATGATTCCAACCCTTCTGTGGGGGAATTATCAACTGAGACTGATTAGAGAGAGCCAGCCTTCCCAACTACCCATCTTGATGCTCCCACCATACAGTTGAACATGTGTTAAAAGGAGTGAGCGACCAGGATCTTCGACTTTGTGTATTGTTTTGAGTTTCTTAGGAGATCAAATCATGGTGGTATTTACATTTGTGCTGTCCGGAAAAGACAAAAGCCATTGCTCTGTTTTCCAGTTCAGGCTATTGAAGCATGTTCAGACACGTGGTAGAGGTTCATTCAGTGTGGCCAGTGGTTAAAACTGCAGACTCTGGAAAAGGGGGACTAAGACACAGTGTGATGGCTGATGCACTCGCTGCAGGATCCATTGGCTCTAACAAAGACATGGTTTTGCATTACTGAAGGCGAGTGTGACCAGCATTTAGGAAAATGCTTATGCTGTAGGTGCTGGTTCAGTGACAGTAGGAAAAGCAGTAGGGGGTGGCAGGAGGAGTGACTAAATAGTTCCGTAATTTGACTTAGTTTTTTAAAATATTGGATGCTTAGCACATAGATTCATTGAATTTCTAAGCGCGGCTATACTTGCATTAGGAATGCCATGTTCAGAGATATACTGATATTTTTATTGTGGTTAAAGGAAATTTTGTTTTCCCATGAGGAATCTGTAGTACAACAAGAAAGTTTATGCAACTGTTAAACTAGCGAACAATTTGTTTCTTCAGTGAGTTGAGGAGAAGAATTTGCAACATGAATTGGCAGTTTTGTGGGGTGTACAACATGATGCTCTGGTAATACTAGGAGTGGTCAGAAGTCATCAATCTTATAACATTTCTATTTCTAAAGAAAATCTCTGCATAGAAGTTTAAGTATTTGTGAATTATGGGTATATATATGGCATTAAATTTTGAGTGGTGTCAGTTTTTAGTAGTTATGTGGAAAACTCCAAGTTTACTTTATATTTGAAAATACAAATGTAAAACAAAACCAAACACAAATGTTCTCAATTCTGCCATGGCTTCATATTATTTTCTATAACGTTTCATTATTTAAAAGTGTTATAATTAGTACATTTTTATAATTTTTTTTCTCTCTCTTTCTTTTAGTTGGCACTTGGCAATGTAATAAGTGCATTGGGAGACAAGAGCAAGAGGGCCACGCATGTTCCCTATAGAGATTCTAAGCTGACAAGACTACTACAGGATTCTCTTGGGGGTAATAGGTATGCATAAGTATTTATCCTCCATATTCCTGAATTTCAGTTATTCATTATTTTTAAAATAAGTTTGTAAAGTGATTTATAAGAACTGTTTTTACTGTAAAGCAAATTAATAGGATGAGGAACTAATAATTATTAAGTGCCTCAAATGTGTGAGTGCTTTTGCATGTTGTTATTTCACATATTTCTTATAACACCTCTTGAGGTAGGTGTTATTATTCCTATTTTATAGATAAGGAAATTGAAATCCAGAAAGGTTAAGTAATTTATTCAGTCACTTAGCTTATAAATGAAATCCTTGGCATGTGCTCTTTCTCTATACCATTGTTTCAGTTTTAAGTGCTTGGCACATAGTTGATGCCTAATAAAATTTTGTTGAAAAGTAAATGCTGTCTTCTAAGTAATTAAAAAGTAATTTAAATATTATTGACTTTCTTTACAAAGTCTCCTAAAAATTAAACATTTTTTTACATTTGAGAAAAAATTTAAAAATGTTAATTGAATGAAATATAGGGTGATTGCTGGTTATTAACTTTGCCAGAATCACTGATATTCCTCCTTTTCTGTACTTTGCATCAACCTGATATGTTTTATCAGCTAAATGTATTCTTTTGGTAATGCATTCCTTTTTATAAGCATCAGAATGTTGGCTTTAAAAATGGTAACTCTTTTGGCATTTAAATTCAATCATAGCACAGTTCAACAAGTTACACACAACTACAGTGAATCTATTTTACAGTGTTTTCAACGGTCTAACATGTTTACTGATGCTATAAAATGATCATTAGGTGCTGTAAAATGATCATTAGATGCTGTAAAATTAAACTTGCAAACTTTCTTTTTGAACAACTATTATTCAAAGAATTTTGATAATGTTAAGTTTATTTAGGTCTGAAGTTGGATGGATTTAGAAATAAAGTTTTGTTTTATAGAATTCAAGAGTATCATTTTTATATTCCTTCTTTTCATATAATATTGGCCTTGTCTTACCTCATCTGTCTTCTAGCATATCCTTTGTATTGCTTCCACTGTTACATATTTCTTACTTCTGGTCTATATTTTCATTCTGACCTTCAATTTCAATCTGGGTCTTATTATAACAGGACAAAAATTTTTGTTTTTTAAGCCAAATATAAATTTTTAAAGTTTGCTAAATTGTAGCCTTTTCCTGTGTTTCTTAGCTTTATAATACAGCTTTGTCTTATAACAAAGCAGAGATAGTAAACATCTTCCCTTTACAAGTGTCAATACTTTTGAATACTTCAGTACTTCTGAGAGTTTGCTTACCCTGTAACAATCTAAGATATTTGCACTGTGGGTTTTGAATTGCTCTTGAGTTTTATCTAAGCTATAGCTAAAGAGTCTCAGATGTTCCTCACCCATTTCCTATCTAGTGGTAACGCCTCTTATTCTCAGTGACCCTCAATTCCTGCTTAAAATTGTGAGATTGAATGCCTAGTTCAAAAGCATTAAACTTTGTATAAGCATTGGAAAACAAAATTCCTTCATGTTGTGATGTTTGTACAAATTTCTCTTAAAAGAAAAATTAAAAGTATTTGTGGAAACAAGCTGCATATATTTATGGGTACAGTTTGGTGATTTTTTTTAAAAAAGCTGGCTTTTATACATTTATAATGTTTAATGTAATTTTTAAAAGTTTATAGCAAAAATTTAGAAAAATACAGAAAAATATAAAACATGATAAAAATCAACTGTATTTCTATTACTTGTAAGTGACTATTGTTAACATTGTGATGTATTTCCTCCCTAATGTGTAATATAATATGATATAACAATATATAAGATAAATAACTTTATTTGTTTGTTTATTTTGGCCATACCGCATGGCTTGTGGGATCTCAATTCCCCAACCAGGGACTGAACCCGGGCCACAGCAGTGAAAGTGCCAAATCCTAACTGTTAGACCACCAGGGAACTCCCTAATATATTTAAATTATATGGTTTCCTTTAAGATAGAGTTATGGTTTTATATAAAAATAAACTTTCATTAAAAATTTTTTTTCATAAACATAACTATTCTTTTTTTTTAAAATAAGTTTATTTATTTATTTTTGGCTGTGTTGGGTCTTCGTTTCTGTGCGAGGGCTTTCTCTAGTTGTGGCAAGCGGGGGCCACTCTTCATCGCGGTGCGCGGGCCTCTCACTGTCACGGCCTCTCTTGCTGTGGAGCACAGGCTCCAGACGCGCAGGCTCAGTACCCGTGGCTCACGGGCCCAGCCGCTGCGCGGCATGCGGGATCCTCCCGGACCAGGGCTCGAACCCGTGTCCGCTGCATCGGCAGGCAGACTCTCAACCACTGCACCACCAGGGAAGCCCCATAACTAGTCTTGAAATTTGTATCATTTGGGTTTTAATATGTGACCTTTTTCCTATACAGTAGGTCTTAGCTCCTTCTCATTCCTGATTTCACTATTCTTCTTAAGCACTTGATCCCAATACTTCTCAAAATATTTTTAATAAGGGAGAGTTCTCCTCCTTCCCACTTCCCAGTTGTAGTGGGTTGATATTGAACATGACTATACTCAGCTTGTCCCATTATGTGAGTTTGAAAATACTTGAACTGGTCTATACTGTATTCAGCGAAATGAGTTCATTGATTACAGCAAGCTCAAGTGTTGTAAAAGTTGCCAAAATGCTTACTCTCAATTTCTATACTTGTCATGAATCTGCCAGACTGGCACTGGACTGGGGATAACATTTTGAGTAGTCCTATCCTCTAATCAGTATCCATAATCATCACTCTCACTGGATTACTTTATCTTCTTCATCAACAGAGATGCATGAATTATCTTAACTTCTGACTTCAAATAAATAAATATAATATACGCATGACATACAAACAATTATTAGGGATCTAATATGTTCCAAGTAACACAAACAGTAATGACCTAATATGTTCCAAATACTGTGTTGTACAAAGTAGTCTGATGAATAAAAAGTATTTGATGATCCTTGTCCTCTAGGAATTTAGTATCTAAGAGTTTGGATCTATAAAATTTCAGTATAATCATAATCAACAAAAAAGAGGTATGCAAAAGGTATGAGGAAGCAGAGAGAATGAGTACAGCCAAACTCAGGGTTGGATTCTTGGACTAGATGATCTCTGAGTTGAATCTTGAATAATAGTAAAAGTAAGGGTAAATAAGGATGAGCAAGAGTTCACAAAGGAATAAAGATAGGTGGAATGGGACCCCTTTTAAAAGGGTTGCTATGAAGGGCATTATGCTAAGTGAAATAAGTTAGACAGAGAAAGACAAATACTGTATGATATCACTTATACGTGGAATCTAAAAAATACAACAAACTGTGAATATAACAAAAAAGAAGCAGACGCACAGGTATAGAGAACAAACTAGTGGTTACCAGTGGCGGGGAGGGGCAATACAGGGCTGGGGAAGTGGGAGGTACAAACCGCTGGATGTAAGATAGGCTCAAGGATATATTGTACAACATGAGGAATATAGCCAATATTTTGTAATAACTGTAAATGGAAAGTAACCTTCAAAAATTGTGTAAAGATTTTAAAAATTTTAAAAAATGAGACATTACTACACATCTAAAATGAGTAAAAATAAACCTTAACAATACTAAAAAGAAATAATAAGAAGAAAATAAAAGTATTACTCTGAGTGCTGTGTTGAGATTATTGGGAGAAGGCAGGAGTGGAAGCAGGAAGCTAGGAAGCTATAGATTAGAATTGATAGGTATAAATTTCCTACCAGGGTGGGTAAATTAGCTC
Source organism: Lipotes vexillifer (assembly GCF_000442215.2). Taxonomy (NCBI): domain Eukaryota; kingdom Metazoa; phylum Chordata; class Mammalia; order Artiodactyla; family Lipotidae; genus Lipotes; species Lipotes vexillifer. The sequence goes on from NW_006775899.1 coordinate 339,712, forward strand.
CTTAACTGTTAGTGTGCATGTGCCCATTAGACTCTCCACATCTTTTTCATTGACAGAAATAGCTTAGGCATAATAAGCATTTTATTATCCTATTCTTCGGTTGGTAAAGCAATTCATCATGACGATAAAATAATGTTTCCCAGTTTTCCTATGTAATCTAGCCAGAAACTCTGGAACTTTGATCACTCAATCACAAATGGCATTTCATATTGTGAAACATACGGGTATACTAAATACTTTTCTTGATCAGGTGATAGGATTTTGTGTAAAACTTTTTGCTGAAATAAAAAATCAGGATGCAAGTGATTAAATAAAAAGAAAAATTTTAAATCCTAAAATAGGGACTTCCCTGGGGGCACAGTGGTTAAGAATCCGCCTGCCAGTGCAGGGGACACAGGTTAGAGCCCTTGTCCAGGAAGATTCCACATGCTGTGGAGCAACTACCCATGTGCCACACTACTGAGCCTGCACTCTAGAGGCCTCATGCCACAACTACTGAGCCTGCGTGCTGCAACTACTGAAGCCCTTATGCCTAGAGCCCGTGCTCCGCAACAAGAGAAGCCACTGCAATGAGAAGCCTGTGCACGCATGGAAGAGTAGCCCCCGGCTCTCCACAACTAGAGAAAGCCCGTGCACAGCAACGAAGAACCAAAGCAGCCAAAAATAAAAATTTTTAAAAAAAATCCTGAAATATTAAGTAGATAATGAAAGCAATGATTTTTGAATTTCAACATGTCATATTATAGATAGATTAAATTTTAGAATTATTCTGTGTATATTGCTTCAAAAAAATTTTTAAAGAGGTGAGAAATATATGCACTTGTATTATGAGTATATGGTATTATGAGTCAAAAAAGGATAATATAAATTAATTTTCCCCAATTTTAACCAAGCAAACAAAATCTTTTTCCTTAAGATAGTCTTAAAGCATTGGGGCTTATAAATTTGCTTTTAATTTTAAGTTAGTAATGTCAATCTTTTGGTATCTCGAAGGAGAGATATTATTCAAAAGGCGGGAATTTTAAACTGATTATTTCAGTGTTTTATTTGCTTTTATCTATAAACCTAATTATTTTTTGTAACTTTCAGCCAAACAATCATGATAGCATGTGTCAGCCCTTCAGACAGAGATTTTATGGAAACTTTAAATACCCTGAAATATGCCAATCGAGCTAGAAATATCAAGAACAAGGTGATGGTCAATCAGGACAGAGCTAGTCAGCAGATCAATGCGCTCCGTAGTGAGATCACACGACTTCAGATGGAGCTTATGGAGTACAAAACAGTAAGCTAATGGGTTTGACTTTGCATTTTGTGATACATTTTGTGTACACAATGATACCTTTTTGTGATGGCTTGCACATATATGTATCTGGAGTCTCTTTGTCATAGTGGTGGCATCTTTCCTTTTGGAGGTAGAATTCTCTAGTTTTATGTGTGGGTAGCCTTTAATAATGTTCAGTCTAACAACCTGACCAGCCTCTTCTTTCAAAATACTTCTTTCCCAGTCAGATTCTTTAGTGACAAATGCTCAAATGAGAGATGTAGTAGAAGGAAAAGGATCTCTTGCCTTGAGGCTGTTAAGACAAAAGTGCTCTTGGTTGTAGAATTGCATAATCCTGCAGTATCCTTTAACAAAACTCTTGTGTATTTAAAACTTCTCAATCAACAGGGAAATATTTTTCTTTTCTAGGGTAAAAGAATAATCGACGAGGAGGGTGTGGAAAGCATCAATGATATGTTTCATGAGAATGCTATGCTACAGACTGAAAATAACAACCTGCGTGTAAGAATTAAAGCCATGCAAGAGACGGTTGATGTATTGAGGACCAGAATCACACAGCTTGTTAGTGATCAGGCCAACCAAGTTCTTGCCAGAGCAGGTATGTGTGTAGGGTGGGATGAGTGAGGGATTACTTTTGGAGAGCAGGAAATTTTCTTCATGTTTGTTAACTTTGTGGAATATTTGAAGTGAAAAAGTCAATCTCTGTGTATACAATCTGTGATTTTAAGTTAATACTTAATTTGTAAATAATACATTCTTACAGAAACAAAATATGCCCTATGCTTCATCATATTATCTTACTTTCTGCTCATGTAATTAAGGGCAGGAAATTTGCTGTTTAAATTATGTTTCAAAGCATTATTGTTTGTTTCTATAACTTTGTTTTTTCTCTCATTCTGTTGAATTTTAAAGGAAATTCTTTTTTTAATTAATTTTTATTGGAGTATAGTTGATTTACAATGTTAGTTTCTGCTGTACAGCAAAGTGAATCAGTTATACATATACATATATTCACTCTTTTTTAGGTTCTTTTCCCATATAGGTCATTACAGAGTATTGAGTAGAGTTCCCTGTGCTATACAGTAGGTTCTTATTAGTTATCTATTTTTATATATAGTAGTGTGTGTGTGTCAATCCCAATCTCCCAATTTATCCCTCTCCCCCTTTGCTTATTTTATCTTGCAGGTGAAGGGAATGAGGAGATTAGTAATATGATTCACAATTATATTAAAGAAATTGAAGATCTCAGGTACAGTTCACGTTCTGTAATATATAATGCACGTATTTTGGGTTTTGCAGTGAAGTATTATTGCTATTTTGGGGGCTTATTTTGTAGTAACTATTCACAGTGATATTTCAGCCCTTTGGTCAGGTTAACTTTAGGGGAATAGGTACTTGCCTATAACAGAACATATGGGAACATAATGTCACAAACTACTTTCCTCTTCCCACATTATCTTCCTGGGGTATCCTCCTGCTCTTGTTGTTATACCCTTAATTGGAAGCTTACCTAACCTCATATAAAAACAGGCATAATTGGTGTCGATGAAGTTACCTCCCTGTGCCTCTTCACCCACCATTTGGGAATGGTCAACATCAATAAGTCATGTCTAATTTTTAAAATCTCCCATTACTCCTGTTCCCTTATACTTCTTCAGCTATTCTATATGTGTGAGTCATTGCATCCTTACCAATTTGCCTGCCTCTGTGATATATACAAAGGCTCATTCATCACCCACATTTCACACACATATTGCAAATACTCACTGTATGCCAAGCATCATGCCATGGACTGAACAAGTATGACATAAACAAAGAGTTCACAGTCTAGGTGGGTCAACTTACATAAATAGTCACATGTAGTAAATGGAATGACAGAAATCAGTAAATAGAACACCCATGCCTGGTGTGGTAATGTGGAGGGGACCACTGAGCACAGACTGGAAGAATTGGGGTCAGAAAGTAGATCAAGGACACTAATCATTTCTATAATATTTTCAGGTTCCATGGTTTGCCCTGATGGCTGAGCTGCTTTCTCTTTAAGTAGAACTACAGTCCGCTCCATTGGGAGCATCTAAATAGCTCAGATCTCACTTCTGTTATCCATTTGCAGAAAATAACCAAGTGAGAGATTATCTTTCACAGCTACCCTAACAATTCTCTGTCTTGTATTTGTGTTCTATTTCCCTCTCTCTTCCTCTGGCTATTCTAGAGATTCTTAAACAGAGATGAGTAGTGTTTCTACTGTTTCTGCCTCCATAAGGCACACCAGGTCCCTTAAAAGCTTCAAAAAGTAAAAGCCAGTGAGAAAACATCTGATGTAGCAATAGATAAAGTTAATCAAATAACTATTACTTTTATTCTGTTTATATATTTCCAAACTTTACCTTTTTGATGGAGACTTTTGGGACCTTAGGTTGTAGTTCTGGTCAGCTGCCAAACTGGACTTGCAGTTTCCATCTTGTGTTGGCAGTGCTCTTTCCTGCCTACTGCCAAAAACTTGTCCTCTGACCAGTCTCCAGTGTTTCCTGACTCTGTAGACCCCATCTTTACCATTACTTCAGACAAAACTAATATCTCTGTCTTTTAGTTCCTAAAGATTCTTTTCCTGCTCCTAGTCTGCTTCTTTTTATCTTTTTTTATTTTCTTGGCACTGGTCAATTGTTAAGGCTGATTCCATACTCTGCTTCTTGGGCTTGATTTCCTCTCTTCCATCATGTTATTCTAAGACCATATCTAAGCTTGATCTCATTATTTGGTGAATGGCTTGACTAGTGTCATTATTTCCTAGAAAACTGAATCATTTCCATTCCTTCTAGTAGCTAAAAGGAGCATCTAATATCTTTCTTCTTCAAGTTCTTGAGTTAAGACTATTCTTTAAGCCATCTAGAGAACAATGATGACTCTTAGGCCTTGAGTTCAGTCAGTGATCAAATCGTTCAGGGTATAGGTTAATAGATTTTTGGCTCTTTTATTCAGTTTGTCCCATTCATAAAGTGTAGTCTTCTCAGATCTCGGGACTGTAATTTATAATATAAAAATAATTTACATATGGGATAAACATAAATGAGCTTTGAATTTAAATTGAATTACCTGCATTGAAATTTTTAAGCTTCTGTTTATTCAGTATATGACCTTGGGCAAATTACCTAACTCTTTGATCTTTAGTGTTTATCTGTAAGAATGAGGTAATACCTGCTAGTCTCCAAGAGTTATTATGGGGCTCAAATAAAAGAACAGGATGTAAAAATTATTAAATTGAAAAATACTGTAAAGGTCTAACATATTATTATTTAGGTCCAAGTTCTCATATTCTGTTTCATCTACAAAATTCTACTCCAATCCATATTTTAATCAGTACTTTCTCTTAGGAAGACATTCATTCACAGCTACTTAAACTTAATGTAAATTATGTAAATGTATTGCTACATGGGAATGTTTATATTTTAAGTCTTATTTTAATTATAAAATAATACTAGTTACCTTTTAATAAATTTACACATCACATTATTTGTTGTGAAATGATAATAGTCACTAATTAATCTTAGTTTTATGGAGTTCAAAATTTTTGTAGAAATTTCTGAAAATATAGGAAAGTTTTTAAAAAGTTAAAATCATCCATATTCTCACCATTCCAAGAACTGATGTTAACATTTTGATGTATCTGTTCAATAATTTTTCAATGCATACTTTAGCAAAATTTGTATCGGGGTGTATGTATTGCTTTGCTATCTATTCTTTGAAATGTGACAACATATTAGGATCATTTTTTAATGTTATTAAATATTTTTCTAACATGGTTTTTGCATGGCTCCATGAGTACTGTCTCATGGGTTGTAATTGATTTATTTATCTAATCCCCTACTGTTAGATAATTATATTGTTTCCAATTTTTTGATAAGAATAGTTATTATTTGTTAAAAACATTATTAGTCAGGTGAGTTTTAAATTCATTGTATCATCATCCTCATAACCATCCTAGGGAAGTATATATTTTCATCTCCATTTAATGAAGGATTTAGAGATTCTGTGAGTGAAAAAAGCTGAGATGAGATTCAGTAAGTGAAAAGGCTGAGATGCAAGCCTCAGTTTATTTCTTCCCAAGGAAGTCTGTGTACTTCCCCTCATGCCTCACTGCTTGGTCTCCTATTAAATGAAATGCAGACAGCAACAAGTGTGTGATTGGGTGAGTAGGAAGAGAAGGAGAGGCAAAGAGAGAGATGTTATCTCTACAGCCCATACAAAAAGCAGGATCTACTAATGTAGTGTGAGGTTGGTGGAGTTGGAGGTGAGCCCTAAAGGTTTCAGCCTTTATTAGCACCAGGACGGAAGAAGCATTAAAAATATGCCCCTACCGAATGCAGATTTTTAAAATCAGGTAATAAACACAAATTGTCTGATTATTATATAAATGAGCCAATTAAAAACAGGTCATTAATTGATAGCTAATTTATATTTTCATTCATTTTTTTAAAAGGGTCTTTTTAAAAAAATTAATTAATTTATTTATTATTTGTATTTTTGGCTGTGTTGGGTTTTCGTTGCTGCGCGCAGGATTTTCTCTAGTTGTGGCGAGCGGGGCTACTCTTCATTGCGGTGCGCGGGCTGCTCATTGCAGTGGCTTCTCTTGCTGTGGAGCACGGGCTCTAGGCACGTGGGCTTCAGTAGTTGTAGCATACAGCCTCAGTAGTTGTGGTGTGCGGGCTCTAGAGCTCAGGCTCCGTAGTTGTGGCTCATGGGCTTAGTTGCTCCGCAGCATGTGGGATCTTCCCGGACCAGGGATCAAACCCGTGTCCCCTGCATTGGCAGGCAGATTCCTAACCACTGTGCCACCAGGGAAGTCCCCTTCATTCATTATTAACATTCATTATTATGTACCCAGGCTTTGTGCTAGATATTGGAAATACAGAAAAGTGTAAATTTTTACTTTGAGTTTTTATCATTAAGCTGCGTTTTTATACTTAGGTTGCCCTCTTATTAAAATATGACAGCATTATATTCAGAATTTTCTTTAAAATAATTTTGAAATCATTTAACTTAAAAGTTTGTATACAGCTATTTAACCATTTTAAAACATTGTAACTGTTGCAACACCAAATATAAAGTAAAACAATTTCATTAAAGAATATATAGGACACTTATTTGTAACATATATTCACTGATTTGTGTATATTCTGTCTCTAGTTGATTTCAACAGTGTCATGAATAATTTTGGTAGGCAGTGTAAAAACACAGCTGACTGTGCCTTCTACAGCTCAGTAGTTGCAAATAATCTAGCACCTTCCTCTGAAACATTTGAACATATGGCAAAAGTGCTTAGTAATGTAGTTTTGAGACAGAGATAGTAGGTAGTATTTTCTCCTTATAACCCTGTCTCAATCACCCTTGTGCCAAATTGACCTGGGAAATTTATTATACTGAAGTAGATAATTGTGTTCTTTTATGGTTTAAATCAAATGGACTAAAGGAACTGGCCTAGAGGACTCTCTGAATCCCTTGTAGTCTCAAGAATCCAGGCTCTTTTAGGATCTTATCATTCAGTGTTATTACTGACAGCACATACATTATTTTCCTGTCATTATGAGGACTGCTTGAGCAAACAAAAGAATGTTTTTAATTATCAAACTCGGGTTTCCTTGGAGATTTCATCTTTTCCCATGCCATATTCAGGAGCCAGATATCTTTCAGTCAGTTAGAGGCAAGTTTGACTAACTATTCCTTACAAAGATTTGGAAACGTTATTATAGCATGATGAATGAGGAACAGGAAGGAAGGGAACCATGCTGCTTGCACATTTTAAGTTTCAAAGATGAGTTTACAAAGCAAGGATAACTAGTGCCTATTGACCAGAATGCAAGTAATCTAATTATAACTGGCACTTTTGAGCACTAAGAGTGTTACTTCAAATTTACAGTTATTTGATCAGGAAATTTTAAAAATATCTTAAACACTAATGTTTGTGAACACATATGTTAAAAAAGCCGTACCTTGTAGCAATGTTGAAATACATTTTGGGAAACTTTTTAGCTTGCAAAACAACTCATTTAAAATGTTCCCTGTTTGTTCTTAGAGTTGTCAAGTTTGCAGAGATGGAAGGTAGAATGGTGGTTGCTAGGGACTGGGAGGAGAGGGGAATGAGGAGTTAGTGTTTAATGGGTACAGAGTTTTAATTGGAGAAGATGAAAAAGTTCTGAAGGTAGATGGTGGCAATGGTTGCACAACAGTGTGGGTATACTTTGTGCTGTAGAACTGTACACTTAGAGATGGTTAGGGAGGTAAATTTTATGTTAAGTATTATTTACCACAATAATAAAATGTTTCCAACTTAAGTGTATTTTTATTCATTAGGGCAAAATTATTAGAAAGTGAAGCAGTGAATGAGAACCTTCGAAAAAACTTGACAAGAGCCACAGCAAGATCACCGTACTTCAGTGGATCATCAGCTTTCTCTCCTACTATAGTATCCTCAGACAAAGAGACCATTGAGATTATAGATCTAGCTAAAAAGGATTTAGAGAAGCTGAAAAGGAAAGAAAAGAAGAAGAAAAAAAGGTAGTGCTATAAAATCACTGCTATACTGCTAATTACTTTTCAGGCTATTTTAATTTGCAATTGCAATGAGTATACATAGCCTCATAAGTATATTAATAAATAAAATGTCATTTAACATAGGTGACAATTATAATTATATACTTTTAAAGATTTATCTCTACTTGTATGTAAAAAATTTATTTATTTATAATAATATGGTAGTGAATTTTATTTAGACTATAAGGTAAAATTACTATTAGAAATTATTTTATGATTTTTTTCAAATAGCTGCTTTTGCATTCCATTCATCTTTTCTGCAAAGCTTGTTCTACCATTACTCAATATTTTCATTTTTTTTCCATTTTCTAATACAATTAAATAGTCTCATTGATATATTCTGCTTCCTGTCTAGATTAGTTTAACTAAAGGCTAAACTAATTCATCAGACTGTCGTTTAATATCATTTGGTCTCAAGTATTTTCTGCAGGCTCTAATTTGATTATGTGAAAGTTATTTATGTTATTTCAGGCTTTCTGACTCTTCCAACAAGGAGTTACTCAGCTTTTCACCACTGTTCTAGGCTTCCTTTTCCTTGCATCCTGGTAATATCTCCCTCTGAAATCAACTGGATGCAAAGAAGAGGAGGAAAATTAAAATATGACCACTTGTAATCTATGAGTGGTTAAAACCTCATAAATTGTTTATATGTTTACATACTGATTCTATGGTGCAGTCAAATTACTTACGTAGAATATATTTTGAACATGCCAGTCAAATTAATTTTAAGCATTTTTGGCTAGATATTCCAAAGGGGGAAAAGATATCTTATTTGTCAAATAACTTGTTATGGAGGTGCACTTTTTAGAATTACTATTGACATTTAGTCTACCTGCTGCTTTGCTCAGTTTATTTAGAAATTTATTTTGACAACCAAGCATTTCTTCTTTGAATAGTCAGTTGACCAAAGTTATTAGAGGTTTAAACTCTCCAAATTAATTCTGCTGTTTGTCCTTGAGTTAAAAAGGGCTGATTAGAATAATTAAAACAAGGAGTTGCACATCTATGGTTAGGAGGCATTGCAATTGAAATTGCATTCTTAAGATACTAATGTCTTAAAAGATGTTGCTCATGGATGGCTGATTATGGCAGCATTAAGAAATATATAATGATTAGTTCTTATGCAGGGCAATTAAAACTGTAACAGTGTTCACAGAATTATCAAAACTGGTTTGACCCAACATACTGTGGAAATGAAAATGAGACTTCTGCACATGACTTATCATTTATTTGTAAAATTCAGTTGTGTAGTTGGTCAAAATGTGAAATGGTATGACTTGTTTTTAACGGTGTGTAGGTGGTTTGTGTTCATGAATAATAAGTTAAGGATAAGCAAGGGTATATTTCTCAAGGTCATGAACTGATTCTGCTCTTTCCTTTTGAGGTAAATTTAGAGATGTTACCATAATCACCTGTTGGGAATGAATAATAAAAAACAGATAGGGATCCCAATAGAAACCTAGGCACTTTTGACCTTTTTATAGTGATCATAGGTACCCTAAATTTATACCTCTGATGTAGGTTATTTCTGTGACAATGCAGGGTTGTAAGGTTTTTGACTGATAAATAGTTCTATTTTACTCAGCTTGATAAAGCATTTCATTTATCACCAATAACTTTTAGCTGCATGTAATGTAAATTCCTTTCTTAAAAACATTGGTAAGCTCTCATTTTAGCCAAAGGGTTTGCTACAGTTGAAACAAAAAATAATAAAGAGTTGTTGAAACAAAACATAATAAAGTGTTTAGAATGACAGCAGCTTTACTGAAGTTAGTGATTAGTCTTCTACAGGAACTCTGTGGAGGGAGTAGCTTCTGTTTGGATGTATTGAATCTGGTTAAGTTGTATTACATGCCTCATATTTACTTATTTTATTTATCAAAGAGAACATTGCAAAATTTGGTTCTACCTCAACCTTGCATATATAGTAAGTTCAATTTAAAATCATTTGGAAATTGGAACTAATTTTTCTCTAGAAAGTGTTACAAGTACATAATGTCCAGGTTTCCCAACTCACTCACATGAAATGATATTTACTCATTCTATAGTGTGGTAAGAGCAATTCAAAAGGGAATAATAGGAAAAGGAAAATAGGGGAAAGAAACTTTGTTTCCGTTCCATGAATGTAGACCAACCTTTGGGGGAAAATATGAATTTCCGCCTTAGCCATTCTCTCTTATTCCTACCTACTGACCTTCTGTGTCCCCATGCTACCTTGATCCATTCCTCCCTTATGAGGTCAGTTCTCATGTAATTCTTCCCTAGCCCAAAGTACTCCCAGTTTCAAAATCATCTACTTTCTTCTCTCATCTCCTTAAGTTCAAAGTTGGAAACAAAGCCATCTGACTAGAGAAAGGAACTCATTTCAGTGGAAGTGACTTATAACTAATAAAATTTCTAGGGATATTTGTAATTTTGAAAGAGGAAGCATTAATCCAACTATTGAAAATTTGGGCAGCAACCTCATGAAGAAAAAAAATTAAATAGTGTAGGG